>NW_023995379.1:0-107480 GCF_015586225.1 Lucilia sericata | reverse complement strand
CAATTGTCGGAATGCAATGGCCGCAAAACCATGAAAAAAATAAATGAAATAAGAATTAAAAATGCAAGAAATAAAAGCAGGAGCGCGTAAAACAATATTAATAAGGGATAAACTGCCAAATTCGTTTAGCACAATATAGCAGACCTTAAACTGGTACATAAAAACTTTATACCAAAAAAAAACTTCTCCACTCAAGTTTTAGTTGTATATTAAAATTTAGAGGCCTTTATATATATGACACATTTTCTTAACTTATCCTAAACTAAAGTCTATGTCCTGTAAATTACAATGTTCAGTAAACAAGAAAAAAAAACACACACACAAAATAATATTCTCCAAAGAGTCTCTAAACAAAAATAACTACAATTGAAAACTTGAATAACATCAGTTCAAAAAAGAACTTTTTTCCTAAACACCACAATAAAATAAAATTTTACTAAACTTTTTCTAATAAATGTTATAAAAAACAACAAGCAAAAAAAAACTGAAACTGTTATGTATTCTCCAACAGCTCATCGGGCTGCTCTCGGGCACAAGAAAATAAACTAAATACAATACGTTTTTAAGCCATTAAATAGATATTTAAAGTAAAGTTTCCAGACGACCTCATGACCCACAATAACAATTAAAATTTTCACCAGCAAACGACGCATCTGTTAATGTTAGAAAGATTTTAACGAAAATATAAATAATTTTATATGTTTTTTTTTTAACAACAACAATAATATATATAAATAAAATGTCTTGGTGAGAACAATATTTTAAACATGCAAGTAGTGTTAAGTATTTTTATAACTGTAAAATCTTTAAGCAGGGAAAATGTAGGGTGGAAGGGAGGTTTGCTTAAAACTAGCATAATTATGAATTTTTTTTGAGAAATAAGTGGCCATTGAAACAATTTTTAAAAGCTTTTGAATTCTTGACACGAAAACAACTTACAAACAACTACTACTACTGGTGACAACCGACAATTTTAATGTAATAGTTAAATGTAAAAAAACGTTTATATACATATAATTCACACATTTACAAGTTACAATTAATAATGGGTTAAATAAGTTCTAAAAGCAAACAAATACCCTCTGCATTTTTTTTAGTTAGTTAGTTAGTTAGTTAGTTAGTTAGTTAGTAGTTAGTTTAGTCTAGTTAGTTAGTTAGTTAGTAGTTAGTTAGTTAGTTAGTTAGTAGTTAGTTAGTAGTTAGTTAGTTAGTTAGTTAGTTAGTTAGTTAGTAGTTAGTAGTTAGTAGTTAGTTAGTTAGTTAGTAGTTAGTTAGTTAGTTAGTTAGTTAGTTAGTTAGGTTAGTTAGTTAGTTAGTTAGTTAGTTAGTTAGTAGTAGTTAGTTAGTTAGTTAGTTAGTTAGTTAGTTAGTTAGTAGTTAGTTAGTTAGTTAGTTAGTTAGTTAGTTAGTTAGTTAGTTAGTTAGTTAGTTAGTTAGTTAGTTAGTTAGTTAGTTAGTTAGTTAGTTAGTTAGTTAGTTAGTAGTTAGTTAGTTAGGTAGTTAGTAGTTAGTTAGTTAGTTAGTTAGTTCGTAGTTAGTTAGTTAGTTAGTTAGTTAGTAGTTAGTAGTTAGTTAGTTAGTTAGTTAGTTAGTTAGTTAGTTAGTTAGTTAGTTAGTTAGTTAGTTAGTTAGTTTGTTACTTAGTTAGTTAGTTAGTTAGTTAGTTAGTTAGTAGTTAGTAGTAGTTAGTTAGTTAGTAGTTAGTTAGTTAGTTAGTTAGTAGTTAGTTAGTTAGTTAGTTAGTTAGTTAGTAGTTAGTTAGTTAGTTAGTAGTTAGTTAGTTAGTTAGTTAGTTAGTTAGTTAGTTAGTTAGTTAGTTAGTTAGTTAGTTAGTTAGTTAGTAGTTAGTTAGTTAGTTAGTTAGTTAGTTAGTTAGTTAGTAGTTAGTTAGTTAGTTAGTTAGTTAGTAGTTAGTTAGTTAGTTAGTTAGTTAGTTAGTTAGTTAGTTAGTAGTTAGTTAGTTGTTTAGTTAGTTAGTTAGTTAGTTAGTTAGTTAGTAGTTAGTTAGTTAGTTAGTTAGTTAGTTAGTTAGTTAGTTAGTTAGTTAGTTAGTTAGTTAGTTAGTTAGTTAGTTAGTTAGTTAGTTAGTTAGTTAGTTAGTTAGTTAGAGTTAGTTAGTTAGTTAGGTAGTTAGTTAGTTAGTTAGTTAGTTAGTTAGTTAGTTAGTTAGTTAGTTATTAGTTAGTTAGTTAGTTAGTTAGTTAGTTAGTTAGTTAGTTAGTTAGTTAGTTAGTTAGTTAGTTAGTTAGTTAGTAGTTTAGTTAGTTAGTTAGTTAGTTAGTTAGTTAGTTAGTTAGTTAGTTAGTTAGTTAGTAGTTAGTTAGTAGTTAGTTAGTTAGTAGTTAGTAGTTAGTAGTTAGTTAGTTAGTTTGTAGTAAATTTTTTTTTTTTTTTTTTTTTTTTAAATTTTAGGATTTTAAAATAATTGAATTTTAATTATCTTTTGTGTGGGTCAGTATGCTCAGTGCTTGGAAGCTGGAATGGCTGAGCTCGCCGGATTGGGAGGGTTCTTGACCATACGTGACCTCAAAATCCTACATAAACAAAAAAAGAAAACAAAGTCTTCCAAGACTGAAAATGTAATGAAATCTAAACAATACAAACTGGGCTATTGCTATTTATTGCTATTGGGATATGTTTAATAAATATATTGTGACAGATGATATTATCACTTGGAACACTTAGAAACTGAAAACCCACCCTCTTACACATTTGATACATTCGTGTTCGTGTTTTTTTTTTTTTTTTTTTTTGTATCTTTCCCAAAAGAAAATTAGTCAAATATCTAAAACATCTTACGTAAAATAGGCTTCATTATTAGCACTCCCCAAAATGATAACATCTACTCAAAATTACTCATAATGGCAATTCAAAAATTATTTATTAGTTTATAATAAAACCCTTTAATATTAGTAAAAATTACTAACTTAAACATAAGCTTAATAATATAAATTAAAATTAACTTTTTTTTTTATCTTTGCAATTGATAGTTTAGTATTTTTTTTTTTTTTCTTTTTGAAAATTAAATGAAATTCATAATATATATATATATATATATAGTTTTAGCTATGAATCGAACGCATGTTAAATAATGAAATGTATATTATAACTCACTGTTTGATGTATCTTCAGGTTGCAGATTTATTCCACAAATTTTTACCCTTATTTATTACTCTTCCAATATATTGTTTGCAGTAGTTGATGGTTTGAGCTCAAAACATCCATGGAACTGAAACTTTTAGAAATATATATGAACAAATTGCTAAATAATATACATAGATTGTCTAACATGCTGTAACTTATAATTTAATTTCGATATTAAAATATAGTTATTACATTAGATTGTTAAAATAAACATATCAGGGATGAAAATAGTGCTCAATATATGCACTTAACATTAGTCTGTTAAGAAATTTTAAAACTTACATTTACACATAATTCTCATATAATTGATATAATGTTAAGAGTATACATTGAACTTTATTCTTTACAGTTGTAAAGTTACTGATAACATTAAGAGAAACTTAACTATTACTAAAAGTCAAACTTACAATCATATATTCAAAGTCTTACTTTAAATTCTTTTACATCTTCTTCTTTGTCTTATTTATACTTATCAAATTGATGATTATTGGAGACATCGCCTTATTGTTGTTCTTTTATGTAAAAAGTTTACTGCTGTTGTTTTTGTTGAATTGTTCTTTTCTAACTTGGGTTGCAGCAGTGGGCAACTATTCAGCAATTAATCGACGAAGCTGCCAGTAATTTTGTTTATGAAAAGTAAAGTAAATCTCGATTTTGTTTCTCCCAGCTTTTGATTAAGATTACTTTTATCATGATTTTAAATGCTCCAACATGTAAATAACAGAACTAGGCTTAATAAAGACGATTTGGTATTAAAATTTTCGAAATAGTGGACTTTGGACTTGAACATGTGGCGTGTATCGTGTTAATTGATCAAAGTCATAACAAATTAACTAACGTAGTCGAATCACATGAAATTTTTATGGAATTCAGCAATCCATGCTTTAAATCTAAGACCGACATCAAGGTTTGGATGTTGCCAATAGAGAAACTTATGTATATCATATTCCAAAAAAATTGACTTCGTACAATAAAGCCCTGAGGATTAATTAAGCATTATACTACTGAAATAATTATTTTAGAAATTCACAAAAACCTACCAATTAAAATTGGGCTTTATAAATAATAAAAATTATTATTTAAATTGACGATGTTTATCGATTAATTAATATCACTTTTGATTTTTAAGACTTAGTGTAATTTATATATATGTACGTCAATATGTTTTTATATTCCGCAAAATAGACTTTGTGCTTACAAAATTATATTGAAAAAGACTTTTAGCGGAAGACAAAGTTCGGCTCAACAACTCGGGATTAATTAGACATGCAATTTATGTAATTACTTGATAATCACTTCAGTTATCGTTATTTACCAATGTTGCTAACTCCAGTCAAAACTGTGATCAATTTATGTCATAACATGAGATGATGTCGTGAATCATCTATATTCATGTATTAATTAATGATGATTATCTTATGATTAATTTATGATTTAAGAGCATAGACAAATTTTTATGAGTTTATTTTAATTCTCTTATGAATAAATATAACAATAAATATAACTAACATAATGTTAGTATAAATAACTTTGTTCAGAAGATTTCTTGTTGGTATTTTTAAGTGTTGCCATTTTCGATAATTTATAAAATTAAACTACATTTATATTTTAAGTTAGTATAATTAATTCGTTAATATTAAGTTTATATATTTTATATAAAGTAATTAAGGTAAAAGTGTTCTGAACAGTTAATAATTAAAGTAAGTTTCTAAAATACAATAATTATATCAAAATTTAACAATGTTAATTAGTTTAAGTATATAAAAATAACATACTATAGACCTATTTTTAAGAAATTCATGAAGATAATATATAATGTGTAGTATGATTATGATTTGTATTAAAAGGAAAATCTTCGGAAAATATAAAAATAATAATAACATGCATAACAAAATTCAAACGTAATATCAATCTAAACATTTTTTTTTTTAACATATTAACAATAGCAAATATAACAATCTACAAACTTCTGGTTTTAAAAAATTTCAACAATTGTCTTTTAAAAATTAAATTTTTCCACAAAATCTGTTACAAAACCTTCTTTGTAGAACTAGTTTATCTAGTTCGAAAATAAGGAAAATCAGATTTTGAATGTGATTTTCGTGGGGCACGACCACACCCTGAGTATACTGTTAGCCGGGTAATTGTTTAGGTATGGTTTTCCCTATAATGGCTTCAGGTCTTTTGCATGATACATGCCAATGTATTTTCCTGCAGGTGTCTCGAGTTCATAACAAGATGATCCAACTTTTTTTCTTATTTTACACTTAATATAAGGTGGTAGAAGTTTAGCATTTATTCCTTTCTTCGTGTCTGATTGTTTAAAACTTTTCCTTAACACTTCCTGTCCAGGTTTATAACAAATGTCCCTACTTCTTAAATTGTACCTTTTTGAAGCGTTTTCGTGAGCAATAACTAAATTTTCTTTTACTTTTTCATGTAGGTTAGACATTCTACAATCATTGGGAATAATATTACCTTGAGGTTCATCTAAACAATTTATTTTCTGTAAGAGTGGATATGCAGATCCATGTGTAATCATGTTGTAGCCAAATGTACAAAAATATGGTGAACACTTAATGGCATCGTGGTAATCGCTCCTTAAAATATTAGCAATCTTAGAAACGTACAAGTCCCACCTGTCTTGCTTTTCTTTTAATAAAATGCGAAGTTTTACAAGAAATTCACGGTTTGTTCTTTCAGACACATTAGCTTGTGGTGAGTATAATGCTGTCTTTATATGGTAAATACCGTAAACGTTTAGAAAATCCTTCATTTGTGACGACACGAATTGTTTTCCGTTATCTGAGTGAACATATTGTGGGACTCCAAACTGGTGGAAAATATTTTCTTCTAGAAATTTTATTATGGCGGAACTTGTTGCCTTTTTAAGCGGCTTTAAGAATATATATTTGGTAAAATGGTCTATTGCAACGAAAACGGTCGAATTACCCATTTTTGTTCGAGGGTATGGACCTAATAAGTCCATATATATCCTCTGAAATGGACGTTCAGAAATAACTTGTCGACCCATAGCTGGCCTAAGTGTTTGGTTTGTGGGTTTGACAAGTTTACAAACTTCACAATTAGAGACATACCGTTTAATATCACGGGACATTTTTGGCCAAAAGTATTTCTCTCTTATCCTGTTCAACGTTTTTGCGAAACCTCCGTGACATGAGTTAAATACATGATTCATTTTAATAGCCTGTTGACAAAGTTCCTTGGGTAGCCACAATCTCCATAGTGATAATTCATCCACAAACTCTCCTTTACGAAACTTGACCCTATGATAAATATAATCTTCAGAAACTATTGTGTCTGGGAATTTATCAGGATTTTTCAATAATTCTGTTTTCAATGTTGTATACTCATCTGATTTAAAAAATGGAGAAGTAATATCAATTTCGGATGGTAAAAATGGTAGAGAAACTTCATCTACATCAAGTCGTGACAATGCGTCAGGTACTGTGTTAGCTGATCCTTTTCTATACTCTATTTCAAAATCAAAACTCTGTAATTTTATACTCCACCGTCCAAGTCGTCCAGACAAATCCTTTTGGGACATTAACCAACGAAGACTGGAGTGGTCTGTAACTATTTTGAAGGGAAGTCCTTCTACATAAGGACGAAATCTTTTGAGACACACAATAGCGGCGAGACACTCCAGCTCTGTGACCGTATAGTTCTTTTGGTTTTTATTCAACTTCTGGGAAACATATGCCACTGGGTGTTCCCTTCCCTTTTCGTCGGTCTGAGTAAGTACGCCACCTACACCTACACGTGATGCATCACACTGAATAGTAAATGGCCGATTAAAGTCTGGTTGCACGAGTACTGGAGCAGATGTTAATGCTTCCTTTAACTTGGCAAATGACGTTTCTGCCTCAGACGTTAATGCAAATTTTTCTCCCTTTTTCAAACAGTCGGTGAGAGGAGCTGTTAGGTCAGAAAAGTTGGGAATAAACTGGCGATACCACCCGGTCATACCAATGTATCTTCTTATCTGTCTAGGACTTTTAGGCAAAGGAAAATCTAAAATTGCTGCAACTTTATTTTTATCGGTCTTTAAACACCCCTGTCCTACTATGTACCCAAGGTATTTAATCTCCTTTTGGCAAAAACGACTTTTCTCGACGTTGATGGTCAAATTCGCGCTTTTTAAACATGTTGCAACTTCATGTAGTATATCAATGTGGGTCTTAAAGTCTTTTGTGCAAATTAGCAGGTCATCTAAATAGATGAATACGTTTTCACGGAGTCGACTGGGGATAGTCTTGTCCATTAGACGACTCATCCTTTGTGCGGCGTTGCAGAGCCCGAAAGGCATTACTGTAAAGTGATACAGTGGCCGGCCAGGAACTGCAAATGCCGTTTTTTCTTTGGAAGACTCATCTAAAGGTATCTGCCAAAAGGCGTCTTTTAAATCGATACCTGAAATATAGTGAGTATCCTGTAAACGACTTAAGAGCCCATTGATATGAGGCAATGGATATGCATCCTTTTTCGTTAACGTATTTAGTTTACGTGAGTCGAGGCAAAGTCGAATTTTACCGGGTTTCCTAACTAAAACTATTGGACTACAATACGGGCTGTTGCTCTCTTCAATTACTCCTAATCGTAACATACGATCGAGCTCACTATATGCCTCGGCCTGTCGAGGAGGAGATAGTGGGTAATGTTTTATCTTGAAAGGTACGGAATCGCCTGTATCTATGGTATGTACTTCTAATGATGTGCGGCCTAAACCAAGCTTGCTGCATGAAGGAAATTTTTCTATAACACGTTTTAATTCGAAGAGTTGTAAGTCCGTCAGAGTATGTATATTACTGTTAATATCATTGCCGAATGTTTCACTGTCCAATGAAATATCCGATACAAAAAGTTCAGGAGCAATATTGAAAATTTTCCAAAAATTGATGCCTAAATATAAAGACTGTTTCAAACTTGGGGCTAAGTAAAAAAGTATATTTTTTGAATCATTATTGTAAGTAGTTTTTATTTCTAGGAAACCAATGACATTTTGTTTGCCGCCATCGGCTGTTTTTAACGAGGTGTAAATTGAAGTATAGTCCAATTTAAGGTTCGCTAAAAGTTCTAAACAACCTTTCCCTAACACACTGATTGAGGCTCCAGAATCGAGGAGTCCAAATATTTCAACAGTACCAAAATAAACTTTTGCATATGGCCTGTTATCCCTTATTTCATTCAAAACTGTTGACTCTATTATTCTCACAAATTCTCTTCTCCTCTTATATCTTTCCCTACATTTGATTATTTTCTTCGGTACCAGATTATCCTTATATATCCTTGCCTTAGCTTGTTTATACTTTAACATTCTGTGGTGAAAAGAATCCTCAATTTGTTTATTATTATCTAATTCGAAATCTTTACTTGTACTTGTGTCTCTAGTCAAAACCGTAAATAACTCTATATCATTAGCCTTTTTAAGTCCAGGATTGTCAACTTGTGTTCCAACATCAATATTAGAGGGATTTTTGTATGAAAACGAGGGACCCTCTTCTACTCGTTCAGATTCCTGTTTTTTGAATGATTTTTACACTGAGGAGTAGTGATATTTTTCTCCCCACATCTAAAGCAAAATAGGTTACGCTTTTCCGATGGACAGTCGTAAAACGAATGTCCGACTTGGTCACAGTTCCAACACTTAAAGTGTCGTGTGTCCACATCCTTACGTTCCTTGGTATGATTACCTTGATATCTAAACGCAGCTATTTCTTCTTTATCCTCATCAGCTAATTCTTCTGTGTTCTCACTGGATTCTATTTCTGAAATATGTCTGTTCTGAAATCTAAGCTGTTGTTTCCTAACAACATATTTTTCCGCCTTTCTTGCACAATCCCTTAAATGATCCAGGCTAAATAGATCAGTCGCAAATAACAGTGAACCAAGAGATTCTTTAACATTATTCTTTATTAAGTCTATCATTTTATTCTCACTCATTGGTTGCGAAAGACGTGAGTTCATAGAAATCATCTCGGAAAAATAGTCATCAAATGATTCTTTTGGCAATTGACGGCGTTCTATCATCCTCACAAGTTTATCACAGTCATTTTCCATTTTACCATACTGTTTAGTTAAAGCTATTTTTATTTCATCATACTTAGCGTTTGGATTCTGTTTCAGGAATGACCAGAACCAAGAATCGGCTTTGCCTTTTAAAAGAGTCTGAAAGTTTGAACTTATATACTCGTCAGAACAACAGTATCTATTTTTGAGTGTATCGACTTTGAATAGAAAATCGCTAACATCATCAGAGCCATCATATGTGATGTTCCATTTGTCCATCCTAACCGAATCAGTTGAGCAATTACTTCTGCTTGAGTTTGAATTAATGCTTTGATTGTGGAACGAAATGTTGTTTCCCTCATTTCTATTATTGCTAGCATTACTAGGATTCATTGGGGGTTGGTTATACTGAAGAGGATTTCTACTAAAGCCTTCTAATAAGGATTGTCGTAAATTGGATATTTCTCCCATAAAAGCGTTATGGTTAAGTGTTAGAACACGTTCCAATCTAGAAGTTAAAACATTTAGATCGTTACCACTACTTGATGGGATTGGTTGAGAACCACTTGTTAAACTATTGGTGTCATTTTCATTACCCATATTGACTGTTGGTTCGACTGTTTGTAAAGAAGACTGTAAATTGCTATCTCTAACTTGAGCGGCTAATGGGCTTTTTGCTATTCGATGTCTTGACGTAAAAGGACTATCACTACTATCATCTATAGGTCCTGGTACATGTATGTTTCGAGCTCTTGCTCTAGTTAGAATAGGACTCTCACTCACTCGTGGCCTAGGTACAAAAGGATTTTCTGAATTTTCATCAAATGTGTAGTCTATCTGGCTATCACTTATTGGCTCCTCATTAATTTTTGGCCTGCCCTTTCTCTTTGACATAACTTAAAAAAAAAAAAACTTTAAACAAAATTCAAATAGCTGTATAATTACAAAATATGTTCATTTAATTTTGGGGTAATGCTTAACTTCACTTCAATTACGAATATTGTAGACAAAGACTAATATTTTATAAACAAAACTTATCCCACCTCCATATACCTATTTAAAACTAAATTTTCCATGATCATATTAATGTGTCACAAATGTTGTTCTCTATTTGAACAAAATACAACATGACTTACACAAAATATTAATCAACTATTGAAACTAAAGTGATGAAAACAATTCTATCTAATGAAAGCAGCTAGACAAGATTTAAAAGGACAAAATCTCGAATGACTTACTTCCATAAAAAGATAAATATAGGTGTAATAAAATTGACTTTTCTCTGCAACATGGGTAAAAGTACCACATATGACTAGTGAAAAAGTAAAACGTTAGTATTAAAAAATGGAGAAATAGATTGCAATATATCTGACCAAATTATATATCAAATCATAATCAGATAAAGACAAATCTAAGAAAATAAAAAAACTCGAAAACGACATTACTGCCGAAATCGTTGGGCGCCATTTCTATTTATGTAGTAAATTTTTTTTTTTTTTTTTTTTTTTTAAATTTTAGGATTTAAAATAATTGAATTTTAATTATCTTTTGTGTGGGTCAGTATGCTCAGTGCTTGGAAGCTGGAATGGCTGAGCTCGCCGGATTGGGAGGGTTCTTGACCATACGTGACCTCAAAATCCTACATAAACAAAAAAGAAAACAAAGTCTTCCAAGACTGAAAATGTAATGAAATCTAAACAATACAAACTGGGCTATTGCTATTTATTGCTATTGGGATATGTTTAATAAATATATTGTGACAGATGATATTATCACTTGGAACACTTAGAAACTGAAAACCCACCCTCTTACACATTTGATACATTCGTGTTCGTGTTTTTTTTTTTTTTTTTTTTTGTATCTTTCCCAAAAGAAAATTAGTCAAATATCTAAAACATCTTACGTAAAATAGGCTTCATTATTAGCACTCCCCAAAATGATAACATCTACTCAAAATTACTCATAATGGCAATTCAAAAATTATTTATTAGTTTATAATAAAACCCTTTAATATTAGTAAAAATTACTAACTTAAACATAAGCTTAATAATATAAATTAAAATTAACTTTTTTTTTTTATCTTTGCAATTGATAGTTTAGTATTTTTTTTTTTTTCTTTTTGAAAATTAAATGAAATTCATAATATATATATATATATATATATATATATATATAGTTTTAGCTATGAATCGAACGCATGTTAAATAATGAAATGTATATTATAACTCACTGTTTGATGTATCTTCAGGTTGCAGATTTATTCCACAAATTTTTACCCTTATTTATTACTCTTCCAATATATTGTTTGCAGTAGTTGATGGTTTGAGCTCAAAACATCCATGGAACTGAAACTTTTAGAAATATATATGAACAAATTGCTAAATAAAATTAATAAGAAATAATATACATAGATTGTCTAACATGCTGTAACTTATAATTTAATTTCGATATTAAAATATAGTTATTACATTAGATTGTTAAAATAAACATATCAGGGATGAAAATAGTGCTCAATATATGCACTTAACATTAGTCTGTTAAGAAATTTTAAAACTTACATTTACACATAATTCTCATATAATTGATATAATGTTAAGAGTATACATTGAACTTTATTCTTTACAGTTGTAAAGTTACTGATAACATTAAGAGAAACTTAACTATTACTAAAAGTCAAACTTACAATCATATATTCAAAGTCTTACTTTAAATTCTTTTACATCTTCTTCTTTGTCTTATTTATACTTATCAAATTGATGATTATTGGAGACATCGCCTTATTGTTGTTCTTTTATGTAAAAAGTTTACTGCTGTTGTTTTTGTTGAATTGTTCTTTTCTAACTTGGGTTGCAGCAGTGGGCAACTATTCAGCAATTAATCGACGAAGCTGCCAGTAATTTTGTTTATGAAAAGTAAAGTAAATCTCGATTTTGTTTCTCCCAGCTTTTGATTAAGATTACTTTTATCATGATTTTAAATGCTCCAACATGTAAATAACAGAACTAGGCTTAATAAAGACGATTTGGTATTAAAATTTTCGAAATAGTGGACTTTGGACTTGAACATGTGGCGTGTATCGTGTTAATTGATCAAAGTCATAACAAATTAACTAACGTAGTCGAATCACATGAAATTTTTATGGAATTCAGCAATCCATGCTTTAAATCTAAGACCGACATCAAGGTTTGGATGTTGCCAATAGAGAAACTTATGTATATCATATTCCAAAAAAATTGACTTCGTACAATAAAGCCCTGAGGATTAATTAAGCATTATACTACTGAAATAATTATTTTAGAAATTCACAAAAACCTACCAATTAAAATTGGGCTTTATAAATAATAAAAATTATTATTTAAATTGACGATGTTTATCGATTAATTAATATCACTTTTGATTTTTAAGACTTAGTGTAATTTATATATATGTACGTCAATATGTTTTTATATTCCGCAAAATAGACTTTGTGCTTACAAAATTATATTGAAAAAGACTTTTAGCGGAAGACAAAGTTCGGCTCAACAACTCGGGATTAATTAGACATGCAATTTATGTAATTACTTGATAATCACTTCAGTTATCGTTATTTACCAATGTTGCTAACTCCAGTCAAAACTGTGATCAATTTATGTCATAACATGAGATGATGTCGTGAATCATCTATATTCATGTATTAATTAATGATGATTATCTTATGATTAATTTATGATTTAAGAGCATAGACAAATTTTTATGAGTTTATTTTAATTCTCTTATGAATAAATATAACAATAAATATAACTAACATAATGTTAGTATAAATAACTTTGTTCAGAAGATTTCTTGTTGGTATTTTTAAGTGTTGCCATTTTCGATAATTTATAAAATTAAACTACATTTATATTTTAAGTTAGTATAATTAATTCGTTAATATTAAGTTTATATATTTTATATAAAGTAATTAAGGTAAAAGTGTTCTGAACAGTTAATAATTAAAGTAAGTTTCTAAAATACAATAATTATATCAAAATTTAACAATGTTAATTAGTTTAAGTATATAAAAATAACATACTATAGACCTATTTTTAAGAAATTCATGAAGATAATATATAATGTGTAGTATGATTATGATTTGTATTAAAAGGAAAATCTTCGGAAAATATAAAAATAATAATAACATGCATAACAAAATTCAAACGTAATATCAATCTAAACATTTTTTTTTTTAACATATTAACAATAGCAAATATAACAATCTACAAACTTCTGGTTTTAAAAAATTTCAACAATTGTCTTTTAAAAATTAAATTTTTCCACAAAATTTAGTTAGTTAGTTAGTTAGTTAGTTAGTTAGTGTTAGTTAGTTAGTAGTTAGTTAGTTAGTTAGTTAGTTAGTTAGTTAGTTAGTTAGTTAGTTAGTTAGTTAGTTAGTTAGTTAGTTAGTTAGTTAGTTAGTTAGTTAGTTAGTTAGTTAGTTAGTTAGTTAGTTAGTTAGTTAGTTAGTTAGTTAGTTAGTTAGTTAGTAGTTAGTTAGTTAGTTAGTAGTTAGTTAGTAGTTAGTTAGTTAGTTAGTAGTTAGTTAGTTAGGTAGTTAGTTAGTTAGTTAGTTAGTTAGTAGTTAGTTAGTTAGTTAGTTCGTTAGTTAGTTAGTTAGTTAGTTAGTTAGTTAGTTAGTTAGTTAGTTAGTTAGTTAGTTAGTTAGTTAGTTAGTTAGTTAGTTAGTTAGTTAGTTAGTTAGTTAGTTAGTTAGTTAGTTAGTTAGTTAGTTAGTTAGTTAGTTAGTTAGTTAGTTAGTTAGTTAGTTAGTTAGTTAGTTAGTTAGTTAGTTAGTTAGTTAGTTAGTTAGTTAGTTAGTTAGTTAGTTAGTTAGTTAGTTAGTTAGTTAGTTAGTAGTTAGTTAGTTAGTTAGTTAGTTAGTTAGTTAGTTAGTTAGTTAGTTAGTTAGTTAGTTAGTTAGTTAGTTAGTTAGTTAGTTAGTTAGTTAGTTAGTTAGTTAGTTAGTAGTTAGTTAGTTAGTTAGTTAGTTAGTTAGTAGTTAGTTAGTTAGTTAGTTAGTTAGTTAGTTAGTTAGTTAGTTAGTTAGTTAGTTAGTTAGTTAGTTAGTTAGTTAGTTAGTTAGTTAGTTAGTTAGTTAGTTAGTTAGTTAGTTAGTTAGTTAGTTAGTTAGTTAGTTAGTTAGTTAGTTAGTTAGTTAGTTAGTTAGTTAGTTAGTAGTTAGTAGTTAGTTAGTTAGTTAGTTAGTTAGTTAGTTAGTTAGTTAGTTAGTTAGTAGTTAGTAGTTAGTTAGTTAGTTAGTTAGTTAGTTAGTAGTTAGTTAGTTAGTTAGTTAGTTAGTTAGTTAGTTAGTTAGTTAGTTAGTTAGTTAGTTAGTTAGTAGGTAGTTAAAATGCAATATAACATTTAAAAATCCATCAAAAGAAATAAAAAAACACTTTACAACAAAAAATGTCAAAACCAACAAAAAAGCCGAACAACAACAAACATCCATTAGTCATTTTAATGTGTAGCTATAACTACTATACATTGTCATATCACAACATACGACAATTCAAAAACTGTTATTTATTTAACATTTTTATTTTGTAGTAGAGTTAGTGTAAAATTGTCAAACGTACACAGCATCAACGACGGCTGCTACAACAGCAGCAATTGTAAGGAAAACACAGACAGTCATCATGCAGCAGGCATGCATGCATACATGATTGAATTGATTGACCTGAACGAATGAATGAATGACTGCTATTAAACATGTGACATGTATGAGTACGTGTTGGTTGGTTGCTCAATTGATGACGGGACAGACGGTTGAAAGGACCTACAAACAACAAAGCGTTACACATTGTGCCAATACTAACAGCATTAACAATTGTACGAGACTATAGAACAATGAATCAAAATTAGAATTAAACAGCAAGCAGCAACAAAACAGGACAATAATGTAA
Source organism: Lucilia sericata (assembly GCF_015586225.1). Classification (NCBI taxonomy): domain Eukaryota; kingdom Metazoa; phylum Arthropoda; class Insecta; order Diptera; family Calliphoridae; genus Lucilia; species Lucilia sericata. The sequence goes on along the minus strand of NW_023995379.1, from coordinate 92,385 downwards.
ATAGAATGAATAAAATGAAACGTAAAAACAAAAAAAAAACTATTTTAATACCACTTGATATTGGAAAATTGTAACTAATCAACATGTACATACAATTATAAACATTATGTGAAATTTATAAACTTAATATCCACACATCCATACAAGCATAGTGCTATAAGCATTCAAACTAACACTACATCTAATATTTATGCCTCATATACAGACCACACTCTAACATTAAACTAATTTTAGCATGTGAATTAAAATTAGCACACTACCCATACATTGAGTTGGTGGCAATAACAGTATACAATTATATATACAACACAGATTTACAAACACAGATTTAGTTATAGTTATATATGTACATTCCAACAAAAAGTCAAATTTATTATAATTTTGTGAATTTTTCCTACAAATAGAGAAACTACACGAACATTTTGTAATAATATGAAAACTAACGAAAATTTTCTATAAACAACACATTTCTAAGACTAGTCTGTAGTCAAGTGTATTATAAAGTATGGTCTATAGTCTAGTCTATAGTCTAGTCTATAGTCCAGTCTATAGTCCAGTCTATAGTCTAGTCTATAGTCTAGTCTATAGTCTAGTCTATAGTCTAGTATATAGTCTAGTATATAGTCTAGTCTATAGTATAGTCTATAGTCTAGTCTATAGTCTAGTCTATAGTCTAGTCTATAGTCTAGTCTATAGTCTAGTCTATAGTCTAGTCTAGTCTATAGTCTAGTCTATAGTCTAGTCTATAGTCTAGTCTATAGTCTAGTCTATAGTCTAGTCTATAGTCTAGTCTATAGTCTAGTCTATAGTCTAGTCTATAGTCTAGTCTATAGTCTAGTCTATAGTCTAGTCTATAGTCTAGTCTATAGTCTAGTCTATAGTCTAGTCTATAGTCTAGTCTATAGTCTAGTCTATAGTCTAGTCTATAGTCTAGTCTATAGTCTAGTCTATAGTCTAGTCTATAGTCTAGTCTATAGTCTAGTCTATAGTCTAGTCTATAGTCTAGTCTATAGTCTAGTCTATAGTCTAGTCTATAGTCTAGTCTATAGTCTAGTCTATAGTCTAGTCTAGTCTATAGTCTAGTCTATAGTCTAGTCTATAGTCTAGTCTATAGTCTAGTCTATAGTCTAGTCTATAGTCTAGTCTATAGTCTAGTCTATAGTCTAGTCTATAGTCTAGTCTATAGTCTAGTCTATAGTCTAGTCTATAGTCTAGTCTATAGTCTAGTCTATAGTCTAGTCTATAGTCTAGTCTATAGTCTAGTCTATAGTCTAGTCTATAGTCTAGTCTATAGGTCTAGTCTATAGTCTAGTCTATAGTCTAGTCTATAGTCTAGTCTAGTCTAGTCTAGTCTAGTCTATAGTCTAGTCTATAGTCTAGTCTATAGTCTAGTCTATAGTCCAGTCTATAGTCTAGTCTATAGTCTAGTCTATAGTCTAGTCTATAGTCTAGTCTATAGTCTAGTCTATAGTCTAGTCTATAGTCTAGTCTATAGTCTAGTCTATAGTCTAGTCTATAGTCTAGTCTATAGTCTAGTCTATAGTCTAGTCTATAGTCTAGTCTATAGTCTAGTCTATAGTCTAGTCTATAGTCTAGTCTATAGTCTAGTCTATAGTCTAGTCTATAGTCTAGTCTATAGTCTAGTCTATAGTCTAGTCTATAGTCTCTTTACAATTTTTAATTACTTTTCTTAAATTTCATCATAATTTTTCTCATTATCAAATTTCCTTACATTGACATTTTTTTCTGTTTTGCTCGACTATATAATTAGTAATATAAACAAGTTAGAGTGCTATATTCGGCTATGCCGAATCTTAAATACCCTCCACCAGCAAACTACTTTTTATTGAAACCCATCTAACTATCAAATTTTTAGATAACTTGCCAAAATTTTTGTCGAACTAATTTTGATTAGGTCCAGAAAAATGTATAATGATTTATATGCAGAAAAAGATCAAGTCTAATTTTACTCCAATAGCTTTATTAATCAATGAAATATGTGCGTTTAGGTGACTTTAGGAAGTGGACTTTATATAGGAGCTATGAGCAATTAAGGGCCTATCCGGAAAAATTTCGCAGAGTGATTCATATGTGCTCAAATCATATTTTATCAAGATATCTTTATTTGATAATTAAATATGTGCGTTTAAGAGATTTTTTGAAGTGGACCTATTACCAAATATGGACCGATCCAGAAAAAATTTGGTACAATGTTTTATATGCCTATCCGCAAAAAAATTCGTAAAGTGATTTATGTTAAGATAAAACATATTTGTGTCGAATTTTCTCAAATTAACTTTATTTGATAATGAAATATGTGTGTTTAAGTGACTCTCTGAAGTGGACCTTATATGGAAGCTATGACCAATAATGGACCGATCCGAGAAAAAAGTGGTAGAATGATTCATATGTACACAAAACTTATTCAAGTCGAATTTTACCCCTATAGGTTTAGAATTCAATGAAATATATGCTTGTAAGTGATTTTCGGAAGTGGATCTTATATGGGAACTATGACCAATTATGGGCCTATTCGGGAAACATTTCGCAGAGTGATTCATATTAGGACAAAACATATTTGTGTCGAATTTTATCAAGATAGCTTTAGTTGATAATGAAATATGTGCTTTTAAGTGATTTTCGTAAGTGGACCTTATATGGGAGTTATGACCGATAATGGACCGACTACCCATACATTGAGTTGGTGGCAATAACAGTATACAATTATATATACAACACAGATTTACAAACACAGATTTAGTTATAGTTATATATGTACATTCCAACAAAAAGTCAAATTTATTATAATTTTGTGAATTTTTCCTACAAATAGAGAAACTACACGAACATTTTGTAATAATATGAAAACTAACGAAAATTTTCTATAAACAACACATTTCTAAGACTAGTCTGTAGTCAAGTGTATTATAAAGTATGGTCTATAGTCTAGTCTATAGTCTAGTCTATAGTCCAGTCTATAGTCCAGTCTATAGTCTAGTCTATAGTCTAGTCTATAGTCTAGTCTATAGTCTAGTATATAGTCTAGTATATAGTCTAGTCTATAGTATAGTCTATAGTCTAGTCTATAGTCTAGTCTATAGTCTAGTCTATAGTCTAGTCTATAGTCTAGTCTATAGTCTAGTCTATAGTCTAGTCTAGTCTAGTCTAGTCTAGTCTATAGTCTAGTCTATAGTCTAGTCTATAGTCTAGTCTATAGTCTAGTCTATAGTCTAGTCTATAGTCTAGTCTATAGTCTAGTCTATAGTCTAGTCTATAGTCTAGTCTATAGTCTAGCTATAGTCTAGTCTATAGTCTAGTCTATAGTCTAGTCTATAGTCTAGTCTATAGTCTAGTCTATAGTCTAGTCTATAGTCTAAGTCTAGTCTAGTCTAGTCTATAGTCTAGTCTAGTATAGTCTAGTCTATAGTCTAGTCATAGTCTAGTCTATAGTCTAGTCTATAGTCTAGTCTATAGTCTAGTCTATAGTCTAGTCTATAGTCTAGTCTATAGTCTAGTCTATAGTCTAGTCTATAGTCTAGTCTATAGTCTAGTCTTATAGTCTAGTCTATAGTCTAGTCTATAGTCTAGTCTATAGTCTAGTCTATAGTCTAGTCTATAGTCTAGTCTATAGTCTAGTCTATAGTCTAGTCTATAGTCTAGTCTATAGTATAGTCTATAGTCTGGTCTAGTCTAGTCTATAGTCTAGTCTATAGTCTAGTCTATAGTCTAGTCTATAGTCTAGTCTATAGTCTAGTCTATAGTCTAGTCTATAGTCTAGTCTATAGTCTTAGTCTATAGTCTAGTCTATAGTCTAGTCTATAGTCTAGTCTATAGTCTAGTCTATGTCTCAGTCTATAGTCTAGTCTATAGTCTAGTCTATAGTCTAGTCTATAGTCTAGTCTATAGTCTAGTCTATAGTCTAGTCTTATAGTCTAGTCTATAGTCTAGTCTATAGTCTAGTCTATAGTCTAGTCTATAGTCTAGTCTATAGTCTAGTCTATAGTCTAGTCTATAGTCTAGTCTATAGTCCAGTCTATAGTCTAGTCTATAGTCTAGTCTATAGTCTAGTCTATAGTCTAGTCTATAGTCTAGTCTATAGTCTAGTCTATAGTCTAGTCTATAGTCTAGTCTATAGTCTAGTCTATAGTCTAGTCTATAGTCTAGTCTATAGTCTAGTCTATAGTCTAGTCTATAGTCTAGTCTATAGTCTAGTCTATAGTCTAGTCTATAGTCTAGTCTATAGTCTAGTCTATAGTCTAGTCTATAGTCTAGTCTCTATCTATAGTCTAGTCTATAGTCTAGTCTATAGTCTAGTCTATAGTCTCTTTACAATTTTTAATTACTTTTCTTAAATTTCATCATAATTTTTCTCATTATCAAATTTCCTTACATTGACATTTTTTCTGTTTTGCTCGACTATATAATTAGTAATATAAACAAGTTAGAGTGCTATATTCGGCTATGCCGAATCTTAAATACCCTCCACCAGCAAACTACTTTTTATTGAAACCCATCTAACTATCAAATTTTTAGATAACTTGCCAAAATTTTTGTCGAACTAATTTTGATTAGGTCCAGAAAAATGTATAATGATTTATATGCAGAAAAAGATCAAGTCTAATTTTACTCCAATAGCTTTATTAATCAATGAAATATGTGCGTTTAGGTGACTTTAGGAAGTGGACTTTATATAGGAGCTATGAGCAATTAAGGGCCTATCCGGAAAAATTTCGCAGAGTGATTCATATGTGCTCAAATCATATTTTATCAAGATATCTTTATTTGATAATTAAATATGTGCGTTTAAGAGATTTTTTGAAGTGGACCTATTACCAAATATGGACCGATCCAGAAAAAATTTGGTACAATGTTTTATATGCCTATCCGCAAAAAAATTCGTAAAGTGATTTATGTTAAGATAAAACATATTTGTGTCGAATTTTCTCAAATTAACTTTATTTGATAATGAAATATGTGTGTTTAAGTGACTCTCTGAAGTGGACCTTATATGGAAGCTATGACCAATAATGGACCGATCCGAGAAAAAAGTGGTAGAATGATTCATATGTACACAAAACTTATTCAAGTCGAATTTTACCCCTATAGGTTTAGAATTCAATGAAATATATGCTTGTAAGTGATTTTCGGAAGTGGATCTTATATGGGAACTATGACCAATTATGGGCCTATTCGGGAAACATTTCGCAGAGTGATTCATATTAGGACAAAACATATTTGTGTCGAATTTTATCAAGATAGCTTTAGTTGATAATGAAATATGTGCTTTTAAGTGATTTTCGTAAGTGGACCTTATATGGGAGTTATGACCGATAATGGACCGACCCGTAAAAAATTTGTAAAATGATTTGTACGTACACAAAACACATTCAAGTCGAATATTATCCCTATAGCTTTAGAATTCAATGAAATATATGCGTTTAAGTGTTTTTCGGAAGTGAACCTTATATGGGACTTATGACCAATTATAGACCTATCCGGAAAAAATTTCGTAGAGTTATTCATGCTTAGGCAAAACATATTTGTATCGAATTTTGTCAAGATAGCTTTACTTGACATTGAAATATGTACTTTTAAGTGATTTTCGGAAGAGGGCCTTATATGGGAGCTATGACCAATAAGGGACCGATCCGTAAAAAAAATAGTGAAATGATTTGAATGCACAAAAACCATATTTCTGTCGAATTGTATCACGATAGCTTTAGAATTCAATGAAATATATGCGTTTAAGTGATTTTTGGAAGTGGACCTTATATGGGAGCTATGACCAATTATGGGCCTATCCGGAAAAAAATTCGTAGAATGATTCATGTTTAGGTAAAACATATTTGTGTCGAATTTTATCAATATAGCTTTACTTGCCATTGAAATATGTGCTTTTAAGTGATTTTCGGAAGTGGGCCTTATATGGGATCTATGACCAATTATGGACCGATCCATAAAAAATTTTGTAGAATGATTTGTATGTATACAAAATAGATTTGTGTTGAATTTTAACCCGATAGCTTTATAATTCAATGAAATATATGCGTTTAAGCGATTTTCGGAAGTGGACCTTATAAGGGAGCTATGACCAATTATGGACCTATCCGGAAAAAATTCCGTAGAGTGATTTATATTTTGACTAAACATATTTGTGTCGAATTTCATCAAAAAAGCTTTAGTTGACAATGAAATATGTGTTTTTAAATGATTTTCGGAAGTGGGCTTTATATGGGAGCTATGACCAATAATGGACCGATCCGTAAAAAAATTGGTTGAATGATTTGTATGTACATTTTCGGAAGTTGACCTTATATGGGAGCTATGACCAATTGTGGACCGACTGAGATCTACGTTGACAGTATGATTTCTGTTCATATTATATTTACATGTACAAAATTTCGTGTTGATACCGATATATTTGAGGGAGTTATTAACGATAAACTAATTTCCGGGAATATATAACTTTGTATGGGGGCTATGGGAAATATTCGATCGATTGTAAAGATTTTGAACATAATTAATCACTACCCTGAAAAAATAATGTATGACAAAATTCATCGAAATATCTTTTGTGGTTTCTGAGAAAACTTCAAAAGAATTATGAAAAAAACGTAATTTTTTTCGAGGTAGTCTGAAATTTTTACTCATAACTTTTTACGTTGTGAACCGATTTTGCTCATTTTCAATACCAAACTGCTTAGGATAATAGTAAACATTTTGGGTGAATTTGGTTTATTTCCTTTGCTTAGTTTTAACGTGAGCGTGTTTTACACAGACAGACAGACAGACAGACGGACAGACGGACAGACGGACAGACGGACAGACGGACAGACGGACATAGCTAAATCGACTCAGAATTTGATAAGGACCCAGAATATATATACTTTGTTGGGTCTTAGATGAATATTTCTTGGTGTTACACACGGAACGACAAACTTATATATACCCTCTATCACCACTGATGGTGGTGGAGGGTATAAAAAAAATGGAATTAGCAGCTTTAAAGTTCCTATTTATTCCAAATTCATCTTTTTCATGTAATAAATTTTCTCTGTAATTTTATATATAACAAGTTTCATCAGTCTTCTTTTTCATTATTAGCTGGTTTTTTGGAATTTCTCTTTAGTAAACATAAAATCGCAGCAATGTAGATTAATTTTATAGAGAATACCAAGAAAAATAATGAAAATTTAATTTGCTTATAAAAAAGGAAATACAAATATGTAGTTGTTATGAAAATATCTGCCACAACAAAGTAGTAAAACATGCAGCAGTTTCAGACAAAAAAAATTGATATTAATAAAGTAAGAAAATTTAACCGTAATGACCGAGAAAGAAAAAATGACAGTTAGTTGCTAAATGAAACAAACCAATGCAGAAAATACTAGTACTAGGCCGAAGGACACAAGAGTGTCGAATAAAAAAAATTGGTTTAAAATCTTTTAACTTAGGCTAACTTTAAAAATGCTTTAACTGCATTTTACCTTTGAGCAAAAAACACCATATTCAAAATTTTTTGTCTACCCTATAATAAGCTTCATTGTTTTTATATAAATAGATAAAAAAGAACTAAATAAAGTTAACCAAAAAAATGAAAGACTACGATTGAAAACATACTTCTTGTTGTATCTGCTAGTTATTCAACCAAAACATGTATCTCTACTCTCACATGGAAAATTTACAATTTGTGCAAGTAGTTTTTTATACATTTTTATATATACACGTATATGTATGTTGTAATACACATACACTTGCTATAACATTAGGATGACTTTTATATCTCCTTTTTAACTTTCACATAAGAATCATATTGCAAATGGAATTGTTAGAAACGCCATCATTTTGTATTTATTGATTTGACTTCAAGTAAATCTCTCCTGTAAATTTAAAAATTTAACTTAATAAAAGCCCACCTAATGTACATGTGAGTAAAAGAGTGCAGTAGAATCACGACTATTTGGCATTCAATTTGTACATTGAATGAATATTTGTGCAACAAATACGATATATAACAACAATTTTTTTAAGAAAAACTTTATTTTTCCGTTTGCCATGATGATGCATGTTGTTAAGTCTGAATCATGTTGTGTGTGTGGTTGAAGGGGAGGGAAAAGGGAACAGAATTATACCACGAACTATGTTAACCAAAGTAATGTTAAGTAAAAAGTATGTATAGTAAGACAAAGAAGAAATACAGAGAAATAAAAAATGATAAAGTTTAATCCCAAGAAACAAAAGAGTTGAAAAAGAAGTTAAAATTTACCTTATATCGATGACATTTAAAATTCTTCAGAGTTGCCAAGAATACTAAATAAATGGAAATATTAGTTTCAAGCTATTTTCATTTGCACCAGTTGCAGGATAAATAATAAAACAAATTTTGCCATATAAATTTATATATAAAAATTTTGCTGGGTACCACTTTCTTTTGCTTCTAATACAATTTCATTCACTAAACTGTGCCAAAATACACACAAATATCGTATAAAACATTTACTTTAAGAAATAAACCCACTTTTACTTGTTCTTTATCTACAAGTTCCTACTTTTTCTAATTCCTTCTTACATGACTATCATGTCTTGTTACATGCAAACCAAAAAAAAAAAAACTCTTTTAAATGTAGATCAAAAATATACAGCATATGCCTTCTACTATCATTTCATTAGTATGTGTCTAATGATGTTATTTAATTTAAAAATTAGAAAAGTATTCATATGAGAGCAACAAAAACGAATGTATACCAAATTAAGAAAAGAAATTCCAAATCAATTACCAGCAAAATGATACAATTATTTGTGCATATTGGTAAGAAAAAAACAAGAATAAACTGAAATTTGAAATTCTGATAATTCTATTATCAGTTGCTTTTAAACGAAATGAATGTATTACACACAAAGGAGGAATCAATAATATGTTTTAGATGATGTTGGTATTTTGTTAAGTTTGTAGGTAAAGAAGTATACATATTGTTGGTAATGTAATTAAAAAAAGATAAAAAAACAAGTGATTACTCCACTTAACAATATTGTATTCTAACTAACTAGTCATAGTCTAGTCATAGCCAGAGCCATAATCATAGTCTAGTCATAGTCTAGTCATAGTCTAGTCATAGTCTAGTCATAGTCTAGTCATAGTCTAGTCATAGTCTAGTCATAGTCTAGTCATAGTCTAGTCATAGTCTAGTCATAGTAGTCTAGTCATAGTCTAGTCATAGTCTAGTCATAGTCTAGTCATAGTCTAGTCATAGTCTAGTCATAGTCTAGTCATAGTCTAGTCTAGTCTAGTCATAGTCTAGTCATAGTCTAGTCATAGTCTAGTCATAGTCTAGTCATAGTCTAGTCATAGTCTAGTCATAGTCTAGTCATAGTCTAGTCATAGTCTAGTCATAGTCTAGTCATAGTCTAGTCATAGTCTAGTCATAGTCTAGTCATAGTCTAGTCATAGTCTAGTCATAGTCTAGTCATAGTCTAGTCATAGTCTAGTCATAGTCTAGTCATAGTCTAGTCATAGTCTAGTCATAGTCTAGTCATAGTCTAGTCATAGTCTAGTCATAGTCTAGTCATAGTCTAGTCATAGTCTAGTCATAGTCTAGTCATAGTCTAGTCATAGTCTAGTCATAGTCTAGTCATAGTCTAGTCATAGTCTAGTCATAGTCTAGTCATAGTCTAGTCATAGTCTAGTCATAGTCTAGTCATAGTCTAGTCATAGTCTAGTCATAGTCTAGTCATAGTCTAGTCATAGTCTAGTCATAGTCTAGTCATAGTCTAGTCATAGTCTAGTCATAGTCTAGTCATAGTCTAGTCATAGTCTAGTCATAGTCTAGTCATAGTCTAGTCATAGTCTAGTCATAGTCTAGTCATAGTCTAGTCATAGTCTAGTCATAGTCTAGTCATAGTCTAGTCATAGTCTAGTCATAGTCTAGTCATAGTCTAGTCATAGTCTAGTCATAGTCTAGTCATAGTCTAGTCATAGTCTAGTCATAGTCTAGTCATAGTCTAGTCATAGTCTAGTCATAGTCTAGTCATAGTCTAGTCATAGTCTAGTCATAGTCTAGTCATAGTCTAGTCATAGTCTAGTCCTAGTCATAGTCTAATCATAGTCTAGTCATAGTCTAGTCATAGATTTATTGCGAGTAGTCAATGAACTAAACAAAACATTTGTATTAATAACATTTATTAAATTATGTATCTTGAAACAGCGACCTGTTCTAAATATGTTGCTGAGCTATTTAGTACATTTTAAAGTAATATTTCTTTATACCTAAAATAAAGCAGAATATAAAAACTGCAGCATAATTTTAGGGACCAAATTGAAGTAACTAGAAAATCTTACATTTTTTTAAATGTTTGCCCCACAAAACAAATGTTATGAATAATAATGACAAATATTCACATGAATGTAAAATTAAAATACACACATAAACACACCCTTACACACATAAATACAAATAAGTGAGTAAAGAATTATGTAGCAAAAGTATGAATTTCTAAAGTAAGAGGACTAAAAAATAAGTATATTTTAGAAATTCTCCTTTCTTTTCATTTCCTAATTAAACAAGATTTCAGTTGATGGTAAAATCTTAGGAAATTTTGCTAAAATATTTCTAAATGAATGCTGACATCTAAGTATTTGTATGTAAGTGTGCGTGTGTGTTGGTGTGTGTGTCTGCATCAAGTGTAAATGTAACTATTTCCCCTCAACAACTATTAAATAATTCAAAATGTTGATAATGCCTTTGTATAAGTGCCTGACATGGAAGCATGTGAGTGTTTGTGTGCATAACACTTATTTCGTTTTTAAGGATCTAATTATTTTGCTAGAGACCAAAATGAATGTGATATATACGAATGAATTTGTTTTTATTAATAGCCCTGTGGTTCGGTTTAACTGTCCCAAACTAGTGATTTTAAACTATCACAACTACTTTATAAATATTGATGTAGCTTGCTATGTTTCATTTCTAATTTCTTTTTGTACTGTATAAACCTGTCAAATGGTCCAAAATTATAAGAATAGCAAGATATAGCATATGAAAGGAATATATAAACGCCTTATAAAACTGTAGGAATGTGTATTTTAATTCTGGTTATTTTGCCTTTATATTTTCAATTTGTTGCTGCATTCAACTGTTCAATGAAAATTGCAACGATGAATTTATTAAAATATCCCCTTCGCATAAAGTACGTGACAGTCTCAAAAGTATCCATGAAATTGAATTTAATTAAATAATACTACATTCTCATACACTTAAGTAAACACTTATATGTATATGTTTATTAGAAATAGTTAAATTGGGGGTTTTTACGAGGCCAGCAACCAAAAATTTGCTAGTGATAGCTAAAGAAAGAAATAATTTTTGCTTCAAAATTAGAAAATGGCCAAATTTTTAAAAGTTTTTAATGAGAATATTGTCCAAAAGCTATAAAGCTATTTTTTGCTAAAAAAAAGAGCTTTTCGTAAAAATAATTCTTTGAAAATAGTCGAAAACTTTTTTAACAAAGAAAATAATTTGTTCTCTTAAAAGCTTTAAAACCCAATTATAAGATGTTTTAAGCTCAAAAAACATATTTTTTGCTATTAAAAAAAAAAATTTACTATTAAAGCTTTCATTTTTGCTATTTAAGAAAGCTCTTTGTTGAAAGTGGTACAAAGTTGTCACGTAAAAACAAAAATTCACTTTTATTTTCACTAAAAGATATATTTTTATTAGAAAAAGCATACTTTTTACTAAAAAGCTTTTTTATAAAAACTCTTAATTCAAAAAGCTTTTTTTCACTTAAAAAGTATCCTCAGCTGATAATTTTTTTCAAATAATTTTGACAAAAAGCTTTTAATAAAAATAAGACTTTGTTTTTGGTAGAAAATAGTCCCAAGTTTTTGCTTTATTTATCAATATAAACTGATTTCCCTTCATCAATATAATTTGATTTCTTCACTAAGAAAAAGCTTGACACTATTTTGCAAAAAAAGATATTTTCAATAAAAACTATTATCAATTAAAGGTTTTTTTCACTATAAAGTTTTTTTGACCTAAAAAACTTTTTTAATAAAATAGCTTTTTTTAATTTAAATAAAAATTTTTCACTTAAAATGCTTCCCTCAAAGTCCTTTCATCCTAAAAAGAATTTTAACGATTTTACTATTAAAGCTTTTTCATAAAAAAGCTCTTATATTTAAAGCTTTTTTATAAAAAAAAGCTCTTATAGTTAAAGCTTTTTCATAAAAAAGCTTTTATAGCTTTTTTCCACCAAAAAGCTTTTTTCACTTAAAAAATATTTCTTCGCCAAAAAAACACGCTTTTCTCTATTAAATGTTTTTTATCTGATTTATAAAAAAAAATCTCACCCAAAATAAAGAAAAATTATTTTCCTAACTATCCTCGTATATTAAATTAAATTTATATACACATGTATTTCAAACACACTTCAACATTATTTTGGTTTTGTAATTCACATTATAACACATGGTGAATTCTAATTAAATTTATATTGTATTTGATTATACACTCACATACATATGTACATATAAGTAGTAGTTGTAGTTGTACTATTTTTCTTAATACATTTTCATTTTAATAAATAACATTTTCAATTAATCGTGTGTAATTAATTAAGTTGGAGTTAAATTAGAGTGCGTGTATTTGTATGTGTAGTAAATAAATTAACTAAATGTAGTAAAACACTAATTACCAGGTGATTTAAGTGACCAACAGAAGGTGCTTTTTTAAATAAAATTAGATAATGACAGTAGTGGCATACAAACACACGTACTAGCACATAAACTATTGAATTAAAATATTGAAAAAAAAAAGAAAACTCTTACAGCAGGTAATTAATTTAGATTTCTTTAAGCAATAATTTAAATACAATTTGCATTTAAAAAAATAAAAATGCAATACATTTGAATTAAAAAACACCCTAAATTATGCTGTTATTTAGCGTTAAACAGCTGTTATACAGTTAATAAATTAGTTGACCCTTTAATTTACTGCGTATGAAAGCATTATTTAACTGTCTTCTTTCTGTCCACTTAAACAACAACAAATGGCCAACAACTAATGTGTGCTGGAGTGTAAGGGAACCTTTAAATTATTTGTAATATTTAAATTGACAATGTCTCTACGGAAAAGGGTAACTGCCAGTTAACACAACATTTATTTTCGGTTGTCCACTTGTAAATGCTGTTTCTTTTTTGTTACTTTTTATAATTTTTCATTAAAACTTGCTAAGCCAATTCCCCAGAATTTTGCTTACCCTTACTTAAAATGCCTTTACGCGGTAAAGGCTTTTTTTATTATATTTATTTAAACAAATTTTTAATTTAATTATTTGCCATAACTTTGGCACTTTTTTTTTGATGGCCAAGAACAGCCCACCATAAAAGTACAAAAAGCAGGAAACCTTTTTTCCAACATTTTCTTTTCCTTTTTCATTTGTTTGTTTGATGTACTACTACTACTACCACAGGTTTCTTTAAAAAATAAAGACGAAAAATAACCCAATATGTCCAAAGACAACAAAAGTTAATCTAAATATAAATGCAAAAAGTAAAGGCTGTTATACCGTTAACTGGAAAATAACCTAAGTAAAGAGTGGTTAGAGTCAAATCAAATAAAGACAAACAAGAATGGCAGCGAGTGGCATCATCTTGGCTTGTAAAAACTCAATTTAAACTGAAAATTGAATGTTTTGTTATTTTTCATTTTTAATATATTTTTCAGCGTTTCTTACCTTTAAATTCCTTAGCCAACCGCATAAAAGGAACTTTTTCTGGTATTATTTGTTTAGCTGGGAATTTGTTTTGTAAAATAATATTTTAGTCTCTAGGCTTAACGGAAAAAATATAGGAATATATAAATATAGGAAGCAAAAAACAACGTGTAAAAGATGAAAAATCATTTTGTTGTGTTGATTTTTCTTTATTAAAAATATGCTGGTGTTTTGTTTTTTTCCTCCTCGTCTGGCAGCAGTTTTTTTTTTTAATTTCAGTTAAACTTTATATTTTATGGTGGACTGTGGTTTGGATTGATTTTAAACTGAATGAAATAAAAATTGTCTACAACAATGCATTATGCTATGACTAGACTATGACTAGACTATGACTAGACTATGACTAGACTATGACTAGACTATGACTAGACTATGACTAGACTATGACTAGACTATGACTAGACTATGACTAGACTATGACTAGACTATGACTAGACTATGACTAGACTATGACTAGACTATGACTAGACTATGACTAGACTATGACTAGACTATGACTAGACTATGACTAGACTATGACTAGACTATGACTAGACTATGACTAGACTATGACTAGACTATGACTAGACTATGACTAGACTATGACTAGACTATGACTAGACTATGACTAGACTATGACTAGACTATGACTAGACTATGACTAGACTATGACTAGACTATGACTAGACTATGACTAGACTATGACTAGACTATGACTAGACTATGACTAGACTAGACTAGACTATGACTAGACTATGACTAGACTATGACTAGACTATGACTAGACTATGACTAGACTATGACTAGACTATGACTAGACTATGACTAGACTATGACTAGACTATGACTAGACTATGACTAGACTAGACTATGACTAGACTATGACTAGACTAAGACTAGACTATGACTAGACTATGACTAGACTATCACTAGACTATGACTAGACTATGACTAGACTATGACTAGACTATCACTAGACTATGACTAGACTATCACTAGACTATATTCTCTTTCTCTCTAGTGTTAACCTCTTTTCAAACCACTGTGTTATTTAATGTTATATTTTTTCTTTCATCTCCCACTTTTTTAATGTTTTTAAGGTCTTCCGGGCGTATGATGAATATTTGATTATAAACAATTTTTCTTGTTGTTGTTTTTTTTGCCATTTCTTTTATGTAATAAACACGAATGGTTTATCATCATACGTAATGTTAAGCAATCATTAAAATTTTTTCTTTGCCTTCACATTTTTTTGTGGTGCGTTGTACTTGTAGTTGTTATTTATTTTTGTTTTAAAGATTTGAATAAAAAGAAAGCGAAAAAAAATAATGGTTTAATGCGTACTGTAACATGTTTGTTTGTTACAACTATAGTTTCAATTTCAGTTCATTCGCTACGAGTTTGTAATGTTAAAAGAGCAACAAATGTTGATACGTGGTGGACTGACATCAGGATGCTGAAACTGACGGTTTGATTAGAGGGTGTTTTGAGGTTGGGAGACGTTTGCGTTTATGCGTTCAAAATTCCTACTGTCTGTTAAACAGTTTGGATGTTTTAGTGTTTGCATGTATGTGTGCATATTTATGTATCAACAACATGTTTTCAGTTAAATTGTGTCACATTTTGTCGGTGTGGAATTTTACACTTTGACCCACATTAATAATTCACATGGCGTTTATTTATGTTTATCATGTCACACGAATTGAGTGAAATATTAGTAGAGACGCAAATGGGCTAAACATCCTTGATATCAAATATACAAACATAATCAAACATACTGACACAGAAACACAAAAACACTCACATATGCATAAATGTATGTGCAACACAGTGAAAAATGTATGATAGTGATCACCATGATCAAATGATAATCATTTTTTATTTACCATAAAATGTTAATTAATGCCAATTACTTTAAAATTGATATATACTATTAGAACTATGATTCTAATGACCATATTTTTTCTCTAGGTGCAGAAACATACTAATGAATACTTAAGTTTGGTTTTTTGTGTGTTTGATGAGTTTTATGTACTAACACTTATACATTTTTATGTGTTTGCGTGCATGTTTGTACGAAAACATATTTGTTTGTAGCCTGCTTTTAAGTTTAATGTTTGAGCACACGCATTGACTTAAAAAAGGATCATTAAATAAAACCAAAAACACACACACACAGAAACTCATAAATTCAGATACACATACTAAATAAATAAAACAAACTGAAATATTTTAAACGATATTTTTTGCATATTAACTGCTTATAGTCCTTTCAACTCACGAAACAAACTGAACAATTCATCACATTTTTCGTATTTAGTTCCAGTTGTTTTATTCCTGCGTTTCTGTCATTATTATACCCACCATCAAAAAAGATGCGGGGTATATTGATTTTGTCATTCCGTTTGTAACACATCGAAATATTGGTCATATCCCCATAATATATATTCTGGGTCCTTATTAAATTCTAAGACGATCTAGCCATGTCCGTCTGTCTGTTGAAATCACGATAGGGACCACACGGGAGGAGCTAGACAGTTGAAATTTTGCATAAATATTTTCTATTGCTAAGGTTTGTTTGGTATTGAAAATGAGCAATATCGGTCTAGGTTTTCGGATAGCCCCCATACAAGTGGACCTCCAAAAAACAGCTTTAACGGGCATAACTGTTTTATAAGTAAGAGTATAGCGATGAAAATCTACATAAATAAGTTTAATGTTAGCCAAAAATTTTCTACCAAATTTTTTGAGGGTCGGTCCATAATTGACCCTACTCCTCATATACTGTCCCCCTCAGAAAATGATTCTAACACTCATTACTGGACTAAAAATTCGAGTATAGTGATGAAATTCGACATAAATTAAATTCATATGAGCCAAAATCTTTCTACCAAATTTTTTGAGGATCGGTCCATAATTGACCCTACCCCCAATATAAGGTCCCATTCTGAAAATGACTTTAACACTCATTACTGGCCTAAACATTCAAGTATGGCGATAAAATTCGGTATAAGTAAGTTTCATATGAGCCAAAATCTCTCTACAAATTTTTTTAGGATCGGTCCATAATTGACCCTACCCCCCATATAAGGTCCCCTTCAGAAAGTGACTTAGCACTCATTACTGACCTAAACATTCGAGTATAGCAATTAAATTCTGTATAAGTAAGTTTCTTACGGACCAAAACCTCTCCATCAAATTTAGTGAGGATCGGCCCATAAATGAACCTACCCCCCATATAAAGTCCCCTTCTGAAAATTACTTTAACGCTCATTAATGGCTTAAAAATATGAATATAGTGACGAAATTCGACACACATAAATTTTATGCGAGCCAAAATCTCTCCATCAAATTTAGTGAGGATCGGTCCATAATTGACCCTACCGCCCATACAAGGTCCCCTTCAGAAAATGACTTTAACGCTCATTACTGGCTTATAAATACTCTACCCCACACATGAGGCCTCCTTCAGAATATGGCTTTAACGTTCATTACTGGCTTAAAAATACGACTAAAGCTTAAAATGCGACACACGTAAGTTTCTTACGAGCTAAATCCTTTCTACCAATTTGTTTAGGATCGGCCTAGAGATGACCCTACCCCCATATAAGGCCCACCTCTGAAAATGTCTACAACGCTCATTACTTGCTTAAAAATATGAATATAGTGACACACATAATTTTTATGCGAGCCAAATTCTCTCTACCAAATTTAGTGAGGATCGGTCCATAATTCACCATACAAGGTCTCCTTCAGAAAATGACTTAAACGCTCATTACTGGTTAAGAAATACGAGTATGGCGATAAAATTTGACACAAGTAAGTTCCTCGCGAGCCAAAATCTCTCAAACAAATTGTATGTGGATCGGTCCATAATTGACCCTACCCCCCATATAAGGTCCCCTTCAGAAAATTACTTAAACGATCATTGCTGGCTTAAAAATACGAGTTATGAAATACGGTTATGAAATTCGACGTAAGAAACTTTATATGATCACAATTTCCATTTAAACGTGTTTTAACGAAGTTATAAGCGATTTTAGTTTTCTTAAGTTTTTGACCAAAAAATCGATTTTTGAAAGAAAATGTGAGTGATCACAAAATAAGCTTATTTTTCCATTTAAACGTGTTTTAACGAAGTTATAAGCGATCTTAGTTTTCTAAAATTTATAAGTTATAAGCGATTTTAGTTTTGTTAAGTTTTTGACCAAAAAATCGATTTTTGATGGAAAATATGAGTGATCACAAAATAAGCTTATTTTTCCATTTAAACGTGTTTTAACAAAGTTATAAGCGATTTTAGTTTTGTTAAGTTTTTTGACCAAAAAATCGATTTTTGAAGGAAAATATGAGTGATTACAAAATAAGCTTATTTTTCCATTTAAACGTGTTTTAACAAAGTTATAAGCGATTTTAGTTTTGTTAAAAAAATCGATTTTTGATGGAAAACGTGTTTTAACAAAGTTATAAGCGATTTTAGTTTTGTTAAGTTTTTTGACCAAAAAATCGATTTTTGATGGAAAATATGAGTGATCACAAAATAAGCTTATTTTTCCATTTAAACGTGTTTTAGCAAAGTTATAAGCGATTTTAGTTTTGTTAAGTTTTTTGACCAAAAATCGATTTTTGGTGGAAAATATGAGTGATCACAGAATAAGCTTATTTTTCCATTTAAACGTGTTTTAACAAAGTTATAAGCGATTTTAGTTTTGTTAAGTTTTTTGACCAAAAAATCGATTTTTGATGGAAAATATGAGTGATCACAAAATAAGCTTATTTTTCCATTTAAACGTGTTTTAACAAAGTTATAAGCGATTTTAGTTTTGTTAAGTTTTTTGACCAAAAAATCGATCTTTGATGGAAAATATGAGTGATCACAAAATAAGCTTATTTTTCCATTTAAACGTGTTTTAACAAAGTTATAAGCGATTTTAGTTTTGTTAAGTTTTTTGACCAAAAAATCGATTTTTGAAGGAAAATATGAGTGATTACAAAATAAGCTTATTTTCCATTTAAACGTGTTTTAACAAAGTTATAAGCGATTTTAGTTTTGTTAAGTTTTTTGACCAAAAAATCGATTTTTGATGGAAAATATGAGTGATCACAAAATAAGCTTATTTTTCCATTTAAACGTGTTTTAGCAAAGTTATAAGCGATTTTAGTTTTGTTATGTTTTTTGACCAAAAAATCGATTTTTGATGGAAAATATGAGTGATCACAAAATAAGCTTATTTTTTCATTTAAACGTGTTTTAACGAAAAATCGATTTTTGATGGAAAATATGAGTGATCACAAAATAAGCTTATTTTTCCATTTAAACGTGTTTTAGCAAAGTTATAAGCGATTTTAGTTTTGTTAAGTTTTTTGACCAAAAAATCGATTTTTGATGGAAAATATGAGTGATCACAAAATAAGCTTATTTTTCCATTTAAACGTGTTTTAACAAAGTTATAAGCGATTTTAGTTTTGTTAAGTTTTTTGACCAAAAAATCGATTTTTGAAGGAAAATGTGAGTGATCACAAAATAAGCTTATTTTTCCATTTAAACGTGTTTTAACGAAGTTATAAGCGATTTTAGTTTTGTTAAGTTTTTTGACCAAAAAATCGATTTTTGATGGAAAATATGAGTGATCACAAAATAAGCTTATTTTTCCATTTAAACGTGTTTTAACGAAGTTATAAGCGATTTTAGTTTTCTTAAGATTTTTGCTAAAAAACAATTTTTGAAGAAATATATGAGTGATCACAAAATAAGCTTATTTTTCCATTTAAACGTGTTTTAACAAAGTTATAAGCGATTTTAGTTTTGTTAAGTTTTTTGACCAAAAAATCGATTTTTGATGGAAAATATGAGTGATCACAAAATAAGCTTATTTTTCCATTTAAACGTGTTTTAACAAAGTTATAAGCGATTTTAGTTTTGTTAAGTTTTTTGACCAAAAAATCGATTTTTGATGGAAAATATGAGTGATCACAAAATAAGCTTATTTTTCCATTTAAACGTGTTTTAACAAAGTTATAAGCGATTTTAGTTTTGTTAAGTTTTTTGACCAAAAAATCGATTTTTGATGGAAAATATGAGTGATCACAAAATAAGCTTATTTTTCCATTTAAACGTGTTTTAACAAAGTTATAAGCGATTTTAGTTTTGTTAACTTTTTTGACCAAAAAATCGATTTTTGATGGAAAATATGAGTGATCACAAAATAAGCTTATTTTTCCATTTAAACGTGTTTTAACAAAGTTATAAGCGATTTTAGTTTTGTTAAGTTTTTTGACCAAAAAATCGATTTTTGGTGGAAAATATGAGTGATCACAGAATAAGCTTATTTTTCCATTTAAACGTGTTTTAACAAAGTTATAAGCGATTTTAGTTTTGTTAAGTTTTTTGACCAAAAAATCGATTTTTGATGGAAAATATGAGTGATCACAGAATAAGCTTATTTTTCCATTTAAACGTGTTTTAACAAAGTTATAAGCGATTTTAGTTTTGTTAAGTTTTTTGACCAAAAAATCGATCTTTGATGGAAAATATGAGTGATCACAAAATAAGCTTATTTTTCCATTTAAACGTGTTTTAACAAAGTTATAAGCGATTTTAGTTTTGTTAAGTTTTTTGACCAAAAAATCGATTTTTGAAGGAAAATGTGAGTGATCACAAAATAAGCTTATTTTTCCATTTAAACGTGTTTTAACAAAGTTATAAGCGATTTTAGTTTTGTTAAAAAAATCGATTTTTGATGGAAAACGTGTTTTAACAAAGTTATAAGCGATTTTAGTTTTGTTAAGTTTTTTGACCAAAAAATCGATTTTTGATGGAAAATATGAGTGATCACAAAATAAGCTTATTTTTCCATTTAAACGTGTTTTAGCAAAGTTATAAGCGATTTTAGTTTTGTTAAGTTTTTTGACCAAAAATCGATTTTTGGTGGAAAATATGAGTGATCACAGAATAAGCTTATTTTTCCATTTAAACGTGTTTTAACAAAGTTATAAGCGATTTTAGTTTTGTTAAGTTTTTTGACCAAAAATCGATTTTTGGTGGAAAATATGAGTGATCACAGAATAAGCTTATTTTTCCATTTAAACGTGTTTTAACAAAGTTATAAGCGATTTTAGTTTTGTTAAGTTTTTTGACCAAAAAATCGATTTTTGATGGAAAATATGAGTGATCACAAAATAAGCTTATTTTTCCATTTAAACGTGTTTTAGCAAAGTTATAAGCGATTTTAGTTTTGTTAAGTTTTTTGACCAAAAATCGATTTTTGGTGGAAAATATGAGTGATCACAGAATAAGCTTATTTTTCCATTTAAACGTGTTTTAACAAAGTTATAAGCGATTTTAGTTTTGTTAAGTTTTTTGACCAAAAATCGATTTTTGGTGGAAAATATGAGTGATCACAGAATAAGCTTATTTTTCCATTTAAACGTGTTTTAACAAAGTTATAAGCGATTTTAGTTTTGTTAAGTTTTTTGACCAAAAAATCGATTTTTGATGGAAAATATGAGTGATCACAAAATAAGCTTATTTTTCCATTTAAACGTGTTTTAGCAAAGTTATAAGCGATTTTAGTTTTGTTAAGTTTTTTGACCAAAAATCGATTTTTGGTGGAAAATATGAGTGATCACAGAATAAGCTTATTTTTCCATTTAAACGTGTTTTAACAAAGTTATAAGCGATTTTAGTTTTGTTAAGTTTTTTGACCAAAAAATCGATCTTTGATGGAAAATATGAGTGATCACAAAATAAGCTTATTTTTCCATTTAAACGTGTTTTAACAAAGTTATAAGCGATTTTAGTTTTGTTAAGTTTTTTGACCAAAAAATCGATTTTTGAAGGAAAATATGAGTGATTACAAAATAAGCTTATTTTTTCATTTAAACGTGTTTTAACAAAGTTATAAGCGATTTTAGTTTTGTTAAGTTTTTTGACCAAAAAATCGATCTTTGATGGAAAATATGAGTGATCACAAAATAAGCTTATTTTTCCATTTAAACGTGTTTTAGCAAAGTTATAAGCGATTTTAGTTTTGTTAAGTTTTTTGACCAAAAAATCGATTTTTGATGGAAAATATGAGTGATCACAAAATAAGCTTATTTTTTCATTTAAACGTGTTTTAACGAAGTTATAAGCGATTTTATTTTTGTTAAGTTTTTTGACAAAAAAATTGATTTTTGATGGAAAATATGAGTGATCACAAAATAAGCTTATTTTTCCATTTAAACGTGTTTTAGCAAAGTTATAAGCGATTTTAGTTTTGTTAAGTTTTTTGACCAAAAAATCGATTTTTGATGGAAAATATGAGTGATCACAAAATAAGCTTATTTTTCCATTTAAACGTGTTTTAACAAAGTTATAAGCGATTTTAGTTTTGTTAAGTTTTTTGACCAAAAAATTGATTTTTGATGGAAAATATGAGTGATCACAAAATAAGCTTATTTTTCCATTTAAACGTGTTTTAACGAAGTTATAAGCGATTTTAGTTTTCTTAAGATTTTTGCTAAAAAAAACAATTTTTGAAGAAATATATGAGTGATCACAAAATAAGCTTATTTTTCCATTTAAACGTGTTTTAACAAAGTTATAAGCGATTTTAGTTTTGTTAAGTTTTTTGACCAAAAAATCGATTTTGATGGAAAATATGAGTGATCACAAAATAAGCTTATTTTTCCATTTAAACGTGTTTTAACAAAGTTATAAGCGATTTTAGTTTTGTTAAGTTTTTTGACCAAAAAATCTATTTTTGATGGAAAATATGAGTGATCACAAAATAAGCTTATTTTTCCATTTAAACGTGTTTTAACAAAGTTATAAGCGATTTTAGTTTTGTTAAGTTTTTTGACCAAAAAATCGATTTTTGATGGAAAATATGAGTGATCACAGAATAAGCTTATTTTTCCATTTAAACGTGTTTTAACAAAGTTATAAGCGATTTTAGTTTTGTTAAGTTTTTTGACCAAAAAATCGATTTTTGGTGGAAAATATGAGTGATCACAGAATAAGCTTATTTTTCCATTTAAACGTGTTTTAACAAAGTTATAAGCGATTTTAGTTTTGTTAAGTTTTTTGACCAAAAAATCGATTTTTGATGGAAAATATGAGTGATCACAGAATAAGCTTATTTTTCCATTTAAACGTGTTTTAACAAAGTTATAAGCGATTTTAGTTTTGTTAAGTTTTTTGACCAAAAAATCGATTTTTGAAGGAAAATGTGAGTGATCACAAAATAAGCTTATTTTTCCATTTAAACGTGTTTTAACAAAGTTATAAGCGATTTTAGTTTTGTTAAAAAAATCGATTTTTGATGGAAAACGTGTTTTAACAAAGTTATAAGCGATTTTAGTTTTGTTAAGTTTTTTGACCAAAAAATCGATTTTTGATGGAAAATATGAGTGATCACAAAATAAGCTTATTTTTCCATTTAAACGTGTTTTAGCAAAGTTATAAGCGATTTTAGTTTTGTTAAGTTTTTTGACCAAAAATCGATTTTTGGTGGAAAATATGAGTGATCACAAAATAAGCTTATTTTTCCATTTAAACGTGTTTTAACAAAGTTATAAGCGATTTTAGTTTTGTTAAGTTTTTTGACCAAAAATCGATTTTTGGTGGAAAATATGAGTGATCACAGAATAAGCTTATTTTTCCATTTAAACGTGTTTTAACAAAGTTATAAGCGATTTTAGTTTTGTTAAGTTTTTTGACCAAAAAATCGATTTTTGATGGAAAATATGAGTGATCACAAAATAAGCTTATTTTTCCATTTAAACGTGTTTTAGCAAAGTTATAAGCGATTTTAGTTTTGTTAAGTTTTTTGACCAAAAATCGATTTTTGGTGGAAAATATGAGTGATCACAGAATAAGCTTATTTTTCCATTTAAACGTGTTTTAACAAAGTTATAAGCGATTTTAGTTTTGTTAAGTTTTTTGACCAAAAATCGATTTTTGGTGGAAAATATGAGTGATCACAGAATAAGCTTATTTTTCCATTTAAACGTGTTTTAACAAAGTTATAAGCGATTTTAGTTTTGTTAAGTTTTTTGACCAAAAAATCGATTTTTGATGGAAAATATGAGTGATCACAAAATAAGCTTATTTTTCCATTTAAACGTGTTTTAGCAAAGTTATAAGCGATTTTAGTTTTGTTAAGTTTTTGACCAAAAATCGATTTTTGGTGGAAAATATGAGTGATCACAGAATAAGCTTATTTTTCCATTTAAACGTGTTTTAACAAAGTTATAAGCGATTTTAGTTTTGTTAAGTTTTTTGACCAAAAAATCGATCTTTGATGGAAAATATGAGTGATCACAAAATAAGCTTATTTTTCCATTTAAACGTGTTTTAACAAAGTTATAAGCGATTTTAGTTTTGTTAAGTTTTTTGACCAAAAAATCGATTTTTGAAGGAAAATATGAGTGATTACAAAATAAGCTTATTTTTTCATTTAAACGTGTTTTAACAAAGTTATAAGCGATTTTAGTTTTGTTAAGTTTTTTGACCAAAAAATCGATCTTTGATGGAAAATATGAGTGATCACAAAATAAGCTTATTTTTCCATTTAAACGTGTTTTAGCAAAGTTATAAGCGATTTTAGTTTTGTTAAGTTTTTTGACCAAAAAATCGATTTTTGATGGAAAATATGAGTGATCACAAAATAAGCTTATTTTTTCATTTAAACGTGTTTTAACGAAGTTATAAGCGATTTTATTTTTGTTAAGTTTTTTGACCAAAAAATCGATTTTTGATGGAAAATATGAGTGATCACAAAATAAGCTTATTTTTCCATTTAAACGTGTTTTAGCAAAGTTATAAGCGATTTTAGTTTTGTTAAGTTTTTTGACCAAAAAATCGATTTTTGATGGAAAATATGAGTGATCACAAAATAAGCTTATTTTTCCATTTAAACGTGTTTTAACAAAGTTATAAGCGATTTTAGTTTTGTTAAGTTTTTTGACCAAAAAATTGATTTTTGATGGAAAATATGAGTGATCACAAAATAAGCTTATTTTTCCATTTAAACGTGTTTTAACGAAGTTATAAGCGATTTTAGTTTTCTTAAGATTTTTGCTAAAAAACAATTTTTGAAGAAATATATGAGTGATCACAAAATAAGCTTATTTTTCCATTTAAACGTGTTTTAACAAAGTTATAAGCGATTTTAGTTTTGTTAAGTTTTTTGACCAAAAAATCTATTTTTGATGGAAAATATGAGTGATCACAAAATAAGCTTATTTTTCCATTTAAACGTGTTTTAACAAAGTTATAAGCGATTTTAGTTTTGTTAAGTTTTTTGACCAAAAAATCGATTTTTGATGGAAAATATGAGTGATCACAGAATAAGCTTATTTTTCCATTTAAACGTGTTTTAACAAAGTTATAAGCGATTTTAGTTTTGTTAAGTTTTTTGACCAAAAAATCGATTTTTGGTGGAAAATATGAGTGATCACAGAATAAGCTTATTTTTCCATTTAAACGTGTTTTAACAAAGTTATAAGCGATTTTAGTTTTGTTAAGTTTTTTGACCAAAAAATCGATTTTTGATGGAAAATATGAGTGATCACAGAATAAGCTTATTTTTCCATTTAAACGTGTTTTAACAAAGTTATAAGCGATTTTAGTTTTGTTAAGTTTTTTGACCAAAAAATCGATTTTTGATGGAAAATATGAGTGATCACAAAATAAGCTTATTTTTCCATTTAAACGTGTTTTAACAAAGTTATAAGCGATTTTAGTTTTGTTAAGTTTTTTGACCAAAAAATCGATTTTTGATGGAAAATATGAGTGATCACAAAATAAGCTTATTTTTCCATTTAAACGTGTATTAACGAAGTTATAAGCGATTTTAGTTTTGTTAAGTTTTTTGACCAAAAAATCGATTTTTGATGGAAAATATGAGTGATCACAAAATAAGCTTATTTTTCCATTTAAACGTGTTTTAACAAAGTTATAAGCGATTTTAGTTTTGTTAAGTTTTTTGACCAAAAAATCGATTTTTGAAGGAAAATTTGAGTGATCACAAAATAAGCTTATTTTTCCATTTAAACGTGTTTTAACAAAGTTATAAGCGATTTTAGTTTTGTTAAGTTTTTTGACCAAAAAATCGATTTTTGATGGAAAATATGAGTGATCACAAAACAAGCTTATTTTTACATTTCAACGTGTTTTAACGAAGTTATAAGCGATTTTAGTTTTCTTAAGATTTTTGCTAAAAAAACAATTTTTGAAGAAATATATGAGTGATCACATAATAAGCTTATTTTTCCATTTAAACGTGTTTTAATGAAGTTATAAGCGATTTTAGTTTTCAAAAAAAAATCTTCCTACCAAATTTTACGAGAATCGGCCCGTATAAGGTCCCTCTCAGAAAACGACTATAACGGTCATAACTTGCTTAAAAATGATAGCAATGTAACGAAATTCGACATATACAAGTTTTAGGGGAACAGAAATATCCTTGCTAAATTGTTTGGAAATCGGCCCATAATTGACCCTACCCCCCATATAAGCTCCCCTTCAGAAAATGTCTTTAACTCTTATAACTTGCTTCAAAATGATAGTTAAGCAACGAAATTAAACGTAAACAAGTTTTTGGGGAACTAAAATATCTCCCCCATATTTTATGGGGATCGGCCCACATTTGACCCTACCCCAATATAAGGTCCCTCTCAGATAATTACTTTAAAGCTCATAATTTTGTTCAAAATCCCAGTAAAATCAACGAAAGTCGATATAAATAAGTTTTAAAGTTAGTTTTAAACAAGTTGGTTTATAATTGACCTACCCCCGATAAAAGGTTCCCTCCTCATAAAATAACAATACCACTCATCACTTGCTGCAAAATTATAGTAAAGCAACGAAATTCAAGTTTTCGGAGAACTAAAACTTCTCTGCCAAATTTTATGGAGATCGGCCCATAATTAACCATAATAAGTTTCCTCTCAGAAAATTACTTGTATGGAAACCACAAAATTCAGCAACGAAATTCGACATAAACAACTTCTTCAAAATTATAGTAAAGCAACTGTTTTTTGACTATCGGTCCAAGATTGACCTTATCATCTATAAACGGCCTTTCTCATAGAATGACATTAACGGCCATAACTAGCTTAAAAGTACCAGTATGTCGATAAAATTCGTCATGAACTAGTTTTATAGGATCTAAAATCTTTCTGTCAAATATTATGAGCATCGGGGCATATTGTATCAAAGCCTTTATATAAAGCTTAGAGAGCATTGATATTCCACATAATAAGTTTTACTGAAACCAAAATCTTTGTAAAATCTTCGAAGGATCGGTTCAAAATTGGCCATAAGTAAATTTAGAGGAAATAAAATCATTAAAAAACTTATTAAATATGATGAAATAAGTACTACCAGTTCAGAAAAAATCCAATATATGATTAAATTGTGGTAGCAAAAACACGAAATTTAAGACACATGACTGATGGTGGGTATATAAGATTCGCCACGGCCGAATATAGCACTCTTACTTGTTTCATTATGCAATCCAAATATTTATTATATTTTAAAGTGTGTGTAGATGTAGAAAATAATTAATGTTATTGCAGTTTGAATTTATAATGTTGAATATACTTTTTTGCACAATAAAACAATTAAAATGGGGAGGCCAAAAGAATTCTTTAAAGTAAAACAAACAATATAAATACGCCAAAGTCTTTAAGCATGAAATTTTAGAAATTTATTTAATTTCCTTATAATTATTTCCTGGAATTGTTTACGCTACATTAAACAAACATAAAGTAAATTTTATTAATGCTGAATTTCCTAGAAAAATATAAATTATTCTTTAGACGCAGCTTTAAGGTAATTAACTTTTAGGAATTTAAAAAATCATATTTTTGTTTACAAAAAGAATTTAATGTTACTTAAGTATAAATACGCAAAACGGAACTTAAACGCCGAAATTCTGTAATTAAAATAAATGCTAATTCAAACTTATAAGGCATTATGGGGTTGATAGTTAAAAACAATTGAAAATCTAGTTCAGTTCTAGTTCAGTTCTAGTTCAGTTCTAGTTCAGTTCTAGTTCAGTTCTAGTTCAGTTCTAGTTCAGTTCTAGTTCAGTTCTAGTTCAGTTCTAGTTCAGTTCTAGTTCAGTTCTAGTTCAGTTCTAGTTCAGTTCTAGTTCAGTTCTAGTTCAGTTCTAGTTCAGTTCTAGTTCAGTTCTAGTTCAGTTCTAGTTCAGTTCTAGTTCAGTTCTAGTTCAGTTCTAGTTCAGTTCTAGTTCAGTTCTAGTTCAGTTCTAGTTCAGTTCTAGTTCAGTTCTAGTTCAGTTCTAGTTCAGTTCTAGTTCAGTTCTAGTTCAGTTCTAGTTCAGTCTAGTTCAGTTCTAGTTCAGTTCTAGTTCAGTTCTAGTTCAGTTCTAGTTCAGTTCTAGTTCAGTTTCTAGTTCAGTTCTAGTTCAGTTCTAGTTCAGTTCATTCTAGTTCTAGTTCTAGTTCAGTTCTAGTTCAGTTCTAGTTCAGTTCTAGTTCAGTCTAGTTCAGTTCTAGTTCAGTTCTAGTTCAGTTCTAGTTCAGTTCTAGTTCAGTTCTAGTTCAGTTCTAGTTCAGTTCTAGTTCAGTCTAGTTCAGTTCTAGTTCAGTTTCTAGTTCAGTTCTAGTTCAGTTCTAGTTCAGTTCTAGTTCAGTTCTAGTTCAGTTCTAGTTCAGTTCTAGTTCAGTTCTAGTTTCAGTTCTAGTTCAGTTCTAGTTCAGTTCTAGTTCAGTTCTAGTTCAGTTCTAGTTCAGTTCTAGTTCAGTTCTAGTTCAGTTCTAGTTCAGTTCTAGTTCAGTTCTAGTTCAGTCTAGTTCAGTTCTAGTTCAGTTCTAGTTCAGTTCTAGTTCAGTTCTAGTTCAGTTAGTTCAGTTAGTTCAGTTCTAGTTCAGTTTCTAGTTCAGTTCTAGTTCAGATCTAGTTCAGATCTAGTTCAGTTCTAGTTCAGTTCTAGTTCAGTTCTAGTTCAGTTCTAGTTCAGTTCTAGTTCAGTTCTAGTTCAGTTCTAGTTCAGTTCTAGTTCAGTTCTAGTTCAGTTCTAGTTCAGTTCTAGTTCAGTTCTAGTTCAGTTCTAGTTCAGTTCTAGTTCAGTTCTAGTTCAGTTCTAGTTCAGTTCTAGTTCAGTTCTAGTTCAGTTCTAGTTCAGTTCTAGTTCAGTTCTAGTTCAGTTCTAGTTCAGTTCTAGTTCAGTTCTAGTTCTAGTTCAGTTCTAGTTCAGTTCTAGTTCAGTTCTAGTTCAGTTCTAGTTCAGTTCTAGTTAGTTCAGTTCAGTTCTAGTTCAGTTCTAGTTCAGTTCTAGTTCAGTTCTAGTCCAGTTCTAGTTCAGTTCTAGTTCAGTTCTAGTTCAGTTCTAGTTCAGTTCTAGTTCAGTTCTAGTTCAGTTCTAGTTTAGTTCTAGTTCAGTTCTAGTTCAGTTCTAGTTCAGTTCTAGTTCAGTTCAGTTCTAGTTCAGTTCTAGTTCAGATCTAGTTCAGATCTAGTTCAGTTCTAGTTCAGTTCTAGTTCAGTTCTAGTTCAGTTCTAGTTCAGTTCTAGTTCAGTTCTAGTTCAGTTCTAGTTCAGTTCTAGTTCAGTTCTAGTTCAGTTCTAGTTCAGTTCTAGTTCAGTTCTAGTTCAGTTCTAGTTCAGTTCTAGTTCAGTTCTAGTTCAGTTCTAGTTCAGTTCTAGTTCAGTTCTAGTTCAGTTCTAGTTCAGTTCTAGTTCAGTTCTAGTTCAGTTCTAGTTCAGTTCTAGTTCAGTTCTAGTTCAGTTCTAGTTCAGTTCTAGTTCAGTTCTAGTTCAGTTCTAGTTCAGTTCTAGTTCAGTTCTAGTTCAGTTCTAGTTCAGTTCTAGTTCAGTTCTAGTTCAGTTCTAGTTCAGTTCTAGTTCAGTTCTAGTTCAGTTCTAGTTCAGTTCTAGTTCAGTTCTAGTTCAGTTCTAGTTCAGTTCTAGTTCAGTTCTAGTTCAGTTCTAGTTCAGTTCTAGTTCAGTTCTAGTTCAGTTCTAGTTCAGTTCTAGTTCAGTTCTAGTTCAGTTCTAGTTCAGTTCTAGTTCAGTTCTAGTTCAGTTCTAGTTCAGTTCTAGTTCAGTTCTAGTTCAGTTCTAGTCAGTTCTAGTCAGTCTAGGTCTAGTTCAGTTCTAGTTCAGTTCTAGTTCAGTTCTAGTTCAGTTCTAGTTCAGTTCTAGTTCAGTTCTAGTTCAGTTCTAGTTCAGTTATCAGTTCTAGTTCAGTTAGTCTAGTCGTTCTAGTTCAGTTCTAGTTCAGTTCTAGTTCAGTTTCTAGTTCAGTTCTAGTTTCAGTTCTAGTTCAGTTCTAGTTCAGTTCTAGTTCAGTTCTAGTTCAGTTCTAGTTCAGTTCTAGTTCAGTTCTAGTTCAGTTCTAGTTCAGTTCTAGTAGTTCAGTTCTAGTTCAGTTCTAGTTCATTCTAGTTCAGTTCTAGTTCAGTTCTAGTTCAGTTCTAGTTCAGTTCTGTTCAGTTCAGTTCTAGTTCAGTTCTAGTTCAGTTCTAGTTCAGTTCAGTTCTAGTTCAGTTCTAGTTCAGTTAGTAGTTTAGTTCAGTTCTAGTGTTTCAGTTCAGTTCTAGTTCAGTTCTAGTTCAGTTCTAGTTCAGTTCTAGTTCAGTTCTAGTCAGTTCTAGTTCAGTTCTAGTTCAGTTCTAGTTCAGTTCTAGTTCAGTTCTAGTTCAGTTCTAGTTCAGTTCTAGTTCAGTTCTAGTTCAGTTCTAGTTCAGTTCTAGTTCAGTTCTAGTTCAGTTCTAGTTCAGTTCTAGTTCAGTTCTAGTTCAGTTCTAGTTCAGTTCTAGTTCAGTTCTAGTTCAGTTCTAGTTCAGTTCTAGTTCAGTTCTAGTTCAGTTCTAGTTCAGTTCTAGTTCAGTTCTAGTTCAGTTCTAGTTCAGTTCTAGTTCAGTTCTAGTTCAGTTCTAGTTCAGTTCAGTTTTCTAGTTCAGTTCTAGTTCAGTTCTAGGTTCAGTTCTAGTTCAGTTCTAGTTCAGTTCTAGTTCAGTTCTAGTTCAGTTCTAGTTCAGTTCTAGTTCAGTTCTAGTTCAGTTCTAGTTCAGTTCTAGTTCAGTTCTAGTTCAGTTCTAGTTCAGTTCTAGTTCAGTTCTAGTTCAGTTCTAGTTCAGTTCTAGTTCAGTTTCTAGTTCAGTTCTAGTTCAGTTCTAGTTCGTTCTAGTTTCAGTTCTAGTTCAGTTCTAGTTCAGTTCTAGTTCAGTTCTAGTTCAGTTCTAGTTCAGTTCTAGTTCAGTTCTAGTTCAGTTTCTAGTTCAGTTCTAGTTCAGTTCTAGTTCAGTTCTAGTTCAGTTCTAGTTCAGTTCTAGTTCAGTTCTAGTTCAGTTCTAGTTCAGTTCTAGTTCAGTTCTAGTTCAGTCTAGTTCAGTTCTAGTTCAGTTCTAGTTCAGTTCTAGTTCAGTTCTAGTTCAGTTCTAGTTCAGTTCTAGTTCAGTTCTAGTTCAGTTCAGTTCTAGTTCAGTTCTAGTTCAGTTCTAGTTCAGTTCTAGTTCAGTTCTAGTTCAGTTCAGTTCTAGTTCTGTTCTAGTTCAGTTCTAGTTCAGTTCTAGTTCAGTTCTAGTTCAGTTCTAGTTCAGTTCTAGTTCAGTTCTAGTTCAGTTCTAGTTCAGTTCTAGTTCAGTTCTAGTTCAGTTCTAGTTCAGTTCTAGTTCAGTTCTAGTTCAGTTCTAGTTCAGTTCTAGTTCAGTTCTAGTTCAGTTCTAGTTCAGTTCTAGTTCATTTCTAGTTCAGTTCTTTTAATTATTAGAAACTTATACACTGTCCTGCAAAAAATATCTTTCACTACCATAGCCTAATATCTTTTAATTCGGCTTAAATAAAATAATTCCAGATCACAAAATAAGAAACAAAAATAAAATAGAAAATAACAAAATAACAAAATAGCAAAGTGTCAAACTAAAATAATTTTATAAATTAAATTTGTGCTCAAGTCCCATTTCCAACTGACAAAGCCTATGGCACAATTGTTTTTTTTTTTTTTTAGACTAATATTCAAATTGATGTTAAATATAAAAGCGACTATAAATGTTGACAAATGGAAAGGCAAACAAAAGCCAGGAGGCACAAAAAGAAAAACTGTATTAAAGGAAACAGCATAAAAACACCCAAAGAATGTTGGAAAAAGTTCAACGTCATCATGATGTGTTTATGTTGATGGAGGCAAACAAATAAACCACTATTTATTTGACTAATCTCAATATGTGGTTTAAAACGAAGTGGGGGAAGACAGTCATTTAATTTTATTATTGTTTAAATAAATACGAGCTGTTGGTTGGTTTTGATGTAGTTAAATATTAGAGAAATTTTGGAAATAGTATTTTATGTTTACCCTGGACATGAAAATGCTTCTCAAAGCTTAAGCAATTTTGTTTAAAATATTCTTCAAAATTTTGTTTACTTAATAAATATTTAGGGCAATTAATACATAACACCGTCCAACACCATTTTTCACACACGAACCAAACCATATACATACGAAAGCACATAATTTATGTGGAATAACTGCG
Organism: Lucilia sericata; assembly: GCF_015586225.1. NCBI lineage: Eukaryota > Metazoa > Arthropoda > Insecta > Diptera > Calliphoridae > Lucilia > Lucilia sericata. The sequence goes on along the minus strand of NW_023995379.1, from coordinate 60,144 downwards.
TACTCAGTTTTTCATTTTCTGATCGTTTGTCCTTTTTAAAGGACTTTAAAATTTGAGGTACATACAATTTTCAAAAATGTTTATAAAATATTTTTAGCCACCCTATTATAACAATATAGGTATCAAACTAAAGAGGACTATTGCAGTATTTATATCTCGTATTTTGCTTTATTTTTTAAGAATAAAAAGAAGTAAAAAATATCCTTATAAAAGTTTATCCTTTATTATCCTTGAAATTTTATACAAAATTGTTCAACAAAAAATATTCATAATAAAGACATTAGAATGGAGAACAAAAGTCTGAAATTTGGTCTTCATAGCTAAATTTGTTTAATTTTTATAATTTTTTTTAAATATCTCAATAAATAAATTAATAAAATTTTCCCCTCTGAAAATTTCAAATTCCTTTTTTTGTTAAAATATTATGTAGAAAAATGAGAAATTTGATATTGTGGAACAGAGTTTCTTTATCTCTATGATAAAAAGTTAAAAAAGTGGAAACTTTGAAGAATATCGATTAAGGATATCTTAGTTTTTATCCTTTCATTTTAAAGCTACCTTCTGGGGAAGTATATTTTCCTTTTTAATTTAACAAAATTATTCCGAACTCTATAGTTATTCTAAATTCTATATATCTTTTAAAAATATCTTTGACCTCCCAATAATGTTTTCAAAGTAGTTTATTATATAGTTTTCATTAAATATACAAAAAGGAGAAGGTATATCATGTGCAATTAGTAAACCACGATATAGATAAATATTTAAACAAGTAGGAAAGTATAACTGGACTGAGCCGACCATATGATACCCTACACCAGTTGTGAGTTTATTTAAAATGCGATTTACTTTAGCAAATAAAATATTTATGTTGAATTTTATTTCAATTGCGACATATTTAAGAAAAACTAATTTTTTGAAAGTGGCTTCATATAGGGGCTAGAGTCAAATATAGATTAAAGGCCTGCACCAGACAACAATAACGCGACAATTTGTTAAAAAAATATCGTGTTTATAAGTCAATTATGGAAGTTCAAGCCATATTTTACTATTATAATTTATATTTATAATAATATTGCTCTTATCATATTATCCTGAAGTGGATTTTAGAGCTCGGAACATGCATGTTTTAATCACTAAACCGTCATAATCACACGAAATAAAATTTTATATATTTTAAGGCCTGATATCTCAACCTGCGGTTATCGTTTAAATGGTAGAGATTCTGCCTGAAGACTGTCAATTTAACGTTATTACAAAAAATTAACAGACATTGAGATAAGAACTCCATTAAGCAAGTGGTATAAATAATAAATTTACAAAATATTTTTACCAAACATATTTTTTAATTTGAATATAACATAACTTTAAAATTTTTTTACAAAAAACTAATAAAGATAAGAACATGAAATTATGGATTCTGGAACTCCATATTAGTAAATTTGTCATATATTTTTTTCTAAAAAAACTGACTATAAAAAACAAGGATATTAAAGGATTAAAATTTTAAAGGACATTTTTTTGGTTTTTTTATTCTAACATTTTAAAACTATTTTATTCGTAAAAATACTGTTGTTCTCCTCTTTCAGTGGATACCCATATTGACCCACAACACCAAACCAAATTTTAGCTAAATATAATTACACTTACTCTTCCTTTCAAACTTTAAAGTCCTTTTAAAGGAAGAAACGATCAGAAAATAAAAAACCGAAAATGTAGTATAACTATATCAAGTATGTAGTTTCGAACGTATATGGTCTTGCTCATGTGTGCAACAATTTTTTCCAATTTGTTGTACGGTGTAATTTATAAAAAACAAACACATGAAACATAAAACCATATTAAATTAACTGTGATGTTAATGATGACGATAATACTATGAGAAGAATAACTTTAGCATGGGATTCTTTATGAAAAGTTACGTGAATATACTTTCAGCTTTTCATTATATGAGAGTCTGTTCTTCCCGTTAACCGCCTTGTTAGTTGTGTGTAAATGTATGATGAAACTTTAACAATCATTGTGTTAATCTAGAATATAATAATATTTGTTGGCTGTTCCATAAAATTCCTGTAAATAAATAGATAACTAAATGGAGCATAGCTATTTATATACATTAACATTAGGAAGGTAACAAAGAAAACACAAGTTGTTAACCCAACGACTACTTTAACACCCTAGTTTACTTCCTTCCAAAAACATCGACAACTTGTTCCAAGCCCTCCTAATGTACATATGTTTTTTACACATACTTTCGCTAGATTATAGTTGCATATATGTATCTTTGTGTGTACGTATCTGTATTATAACAAAGTTTTACCAAAGAGTTTTTCATTTAATTGAAATCTGCGGCGAACGTGAAATCAACTGAAACTAAAAGCGATTTGCTACAAAAATTTTCTTTTATGCATACAAATGAATAAAATATTTTAATCTTTATAAACACATATGTAAGTATACATATATAGAAATATACGAGTACACGTGCTGCATGTAGCAGGTTATAACGTAGCAATATGTGGCATTTGCAAAGAAGCAGCATCTACAGCCATATTATCTATTATAACAATAATAGGAGCAGCAAATATTTAAACATACAAAGTTACTTAATGATGGAGTTTTTTTATATTTCTGTAGTCACTATACTATACATACGCAAGTAGTTTAGTAGTTTCTTTAGAAACAATTTTTTATAAACACACAATCACATACATAGATGCACACATACATTGACACACATTTATAAGAACTGGTTTAACTATGTTCACTATAAAAAAGATCGAGTGATAAGTATTCAAACAACAACAGAACTAGAACTGAACTAGAACTGACTAGAACTGAACTGAACTGAACTGAACTGACTGAACTGAACTGAACTAGAACTGAACTAGAACTGAACTCGAAACTGAACTAGAACTGAACTAGAACTGAACTAGAACACTGAAACTAGAACTGAACTAGAACTGAACTAGAACTGAACTAGAACTGAACTAGAACTGAACTAGAACTGAACTAAACTGAACTAGAACTGACTAGACACTGAACTAGAACTGAACTAGAACTGAACTAGAACTGAACTAGAACTGAACTAGAACTGAACTAGAACTGAACTAGAACTGAACTAGACTGAACTAGAACTGAACTAGAACTGAACTAGAACTGAACTAGAACTGAACTAGACTGAACTAGAACTGAACTAGAACTGAACTAGAACTGAACTAGAACTGAACTAGAACTGAACTAGAACTGAACTAGAACTGAACTAGAACTGAACTAGAACTGAACTAGAACTGAACTAGAACTGACTAGAACTGAACTAGAACTGAACTAGAACTGAACTAGAACTGAACTAGAACTGAACTAGAACTGAACTAGAACTGAACTAGAACTGAACTAGAACTGAACTAGAACTGAACTAGAACTGAACTAGAACTGAACTAGAACTGAACTAAACTGAACTAGAACTGAACTAGAACTGAACTAGAACTAGAACTGAACTAGAACTGAACTAGAACTGAACTAGAACTGAACTAGACTGAACTAAGTAAGTAAAACTCAATAATCATAAGACAGCCGTCGTTGTATTTAGACACAGTAACACAGATTAAAAAACATGAAAAAGCGTCCTGATGCGGCTGAAAACTAAGACAAGTTTCATATTATTAATTTTTTTTTTTTTTTTGCTTAACTTTTCAAAATGTTTTCTCTTCATGTTGAGCTTTCTTATTCTCTTTTTTTGTACAATAAAAAAATAATAATATTAAATATTCATTAGTATAATCTAGATTCTGGGAATATGTGTACCTACACATGTCTACCATATGCGCTGAATACTTTCTGGGTTTAGGACGGGGACCATAACCAGCCACTAATATCAACATCGTAAAATACATTTAAATTTAGCCGAACCTGAACATATGGTTTGTAAAAGAAACCTCATCAATGTACAGACAATATCAATGCTTAGGTTCTTCGCTGTGCAAACACGTGTTTAGGTAAACTAATGTTTTCAATATTTTTACATCGTTTTTTGCATATTGTTTTTTTTTTGTTTTTTAGATGTGACCTTAATAGTATTTAACAATCTTTAAATGGAAGTAAATGTGAGTAATTTAAAATTAAAGAATATTAAGGATAGCAAGGCAACGAGGGATGTCAAGGAAATTCTCAAAACTTACACAACAAAAGATGTTTTAAAAGTATATAGAACTTTTGATATGTAATATTTGGTAGAACTACTCTCGTTTCAGAGTGTTTATATGTATGTGTACATATAAATTGACTCCTGGGTAACTGAATTTCATGCAGTCTTTGAAAAAAACATTTCACTTCACATTTTCGTTTTATTTTCGATTTCTCCTCTTATTTTCGCGCTAAACGTGATGAGAATTCGTAACAGTTTAAAATTGTTCTCTAACCCTCTCACTCGCGTTATCACTCCGTATGTGTGTGTATCTTCAACTCAATTGCGAAACGTGCAAATAGATGCAGGCATAACATTCATAGTGTTTGAATGTGTAATTTTGCAAGTATTTTGTTTGTCTTTAACAAACAATCATTATTATTTTGCTAAAAAGAAGTTAAATGCGTGTGTAGATTTAGCTCTGTTTGTTTTTTTTTTTCATAACCAAATATTTCCCAACAGTTCGGAGAGGATGTCCAGAACTAGAAACTTTTGCTTAAATTTAAAATAATTAAAATAATAATAAAATTAAAATAATTTTCGAAAAAATTACTAAAATTAGCAAATTTGGGTAAATTTATCAAAAATAGCACAATTTACTAAAAATAGCTAATATTTGGAAAATTTGCAAAAAATAGCAAATATTTGGAAAATTGACTAAAAATATCAAATTTTGGAAAAAAATACTAAAAATAACAAAATTTGGGAAAAATTATTAAAAATTTTCGACAAAAATTATTGAATTGCATATTTTTTTAAAATTTTCTATAATAAAAAATTTTTTGGAAAATTTACAGGAGTCAATCCTGTTGAAACTTCTGGGTTTCAGTATAGCTGTTATATGAATGTGTATGCCTATTAGTATTTAGGCATGTATATGTAGGGTTAATGGTGGTAAATGTTTTCTTAATATTTACATTATTTTTCTTGAACAATTTTCTTATACATACTTACATATATTTTTATCGTTATTATTTTTACTTTTATTTTTTTGCTAGCTAAAAGTAATTTACATTCTATTATTTTAACATTTCTCTTACAATTAAATCTAAATTTTTATCTTAAATTTTATGTAATGTTGTTGTTTTTGTAGCTTTAGTATAAATTATTTATACATACATATATACTTTAATAAACATGTATGTATGCAGAAAGCTCTCTGCTGTATATCTGTGTAAAACTCTTAGTACATAAATTTTCAAAATTTTACACAAAAAAAATCCCTTCCGGTGTTTGTAATAGAAACTACAAACACATATACACACACACAAAGATTGTACGTTTTGGGCTGTATTCCTTAAAGTAGGAGAAGGTGGTTGTTTTGTTGGGAGTTATAGAGACGGAACTCTTACTGTAATAGAAATCATTTTATACTATTTTTGGTACAAGATAATGAACTCATAAATGTTGTCAGGCTTGTCTACGTTAATAGATGATGTTTTTGGTCACACAGTGTATTAGATGGTATAGATATTTTTAGGAAAGACTACTATTTTTTTAATCAAATATTGTAAATTATACCTGTAGTCAGTAATAAATTGTAATCAAATGGTCATTTTAATAACATTATTATGAAAGAATATTAAGCAAGAGGATAAGGTAGAAAAACGTGCAAAATAGTTAAGTAAGTTTCATGTACCTATACAAATATTTGTGGGCTGTGCGTATGTATTTTCAACATATTTTGTACATAAAAATATTATAAATTATTTAATCTATTTATATTTCTATATCCCAAACATATTCATATATAATTCCTTATAGATCTTAAGTTTTTAAAGTTTAAGAATCAAAAATATGAAATAAAATAACAATCATACGCCTTAAATCATCGAAGGCGTATGATTGTTACGTATATATAAGATAATACTCATACGTATCGGTGTTTTTATAAAAATTATAGCCTTCACTTTAATACAAAAACATGGATTTAGTATAAAGTGTAGTTTTAGTACACGAATAGAATTATCGTTGTTTTAGCACAAAAACATAGTTTTAGTACAAAAACAGTTTTAAAACAAAAATATAGTTTTATTACTAAAACACGTTTTTAGTACAAAAAAATCTGTAGTTTTAGTACAGAACTGTGATATTAGTACATAAACGTAGTTTTAATGAAAAATTTTTGTTTTAGTACAAAAACGTGTTTTTAGTACAAGAGTTTTAGTACAGAAAGTTACGTTTAGAACAAAAAAATATTTTATGTAAAAACATAATTTTAGTACAAAAAAGTATTGTTGTCGTCGTTTTAATACAAAAACTAAGTTTTAGTACAAAAACATACAAAAGTACTTTAGCACAAGATATAGTTTTAGTACAAAAACGTAATTTCAGTACAAAAAAGTAATTTCAATAAAAAACATAGCTTTAGTACAAAAATATGTTTTTATTACAAATACTTAGTTTTAAAACAAAAACATAATATTAATAAAAAAATTTAAATTTAGTATAAAATGTTGAATTTTGTTTGTATTTCCTAAGTTTTCATTTGTTAACCTATTTTATTTGTCTCTCCAAAAACACTGTTTTATCCTTTGACATTTTATTTTTTTTTTTTCTTTCCTCTAGTATTTAATACTTCAACAACAAATGCAACTAAAACTAGGAAATAAAAAAATTACAACAACAAATAAAAAAATGTCATAGAGTTTTCTAAAGAATTGAAAATGTCTAAATGTTGACAACAATATTTGGTCTTTTAAAACGCATTCATTTCATTTAAAAAACTCTCACACACAAACACACAGTGTCAAATAAACAAACTGTCGCCTGCATAACGACAACACACTTACACTACATAAAGGAAATATTAGAGAAAAAAATGGAAAATAAAAAAACACTAAAACAAATTTTTGTACAATTCGCTTTGTTGGAAATTCTTTATAACAAAAAAAAAAGATTCTAAAGCGGTCAGTTGGTTTAAAAATATTTGTTTTGTAGTCTAGCAACAACACTTTAGGGGAACTTTAGAGAAAGTATAACACCAAACAAACTTAAGTTTGTTTGAATATCCAGCTCCCAGCTGGATATTCACTGCTTTAGCACATTAAAAAATCGACACACAAACACATTTACATAGCAGGACATCTAAAAGTCCTTTTAGTTGCTTCAGCAATTATTATCATTATTGAGTCTTCGTCTTTGTAGTCCATTATATTTTTGTGAAAGTATGAATAGAAATTATATTTCCTTAAGCTCAAACTATGATTATGTATGTGTGTTGGTAAATGCTAAAATATCTATATGTGTGTGTGTCGAAATCTACATAAAGATGTTTGTAGTAGTAGATTTTTTTAGGCATAAAATGAATCTATTTTTAAATTGTATAAAAATGACAATTTATTTATACTGACAAGAATTTTAAGATACACACATTCAAATGCTATATATGGAAATCTAAAATAAAATTAAACAAAAACAGACAGTTTTTCTTTTCTAGCTAAAATGTAGAAGAAATATATGCAATTTTAAATTGAATTATTGGTTAAGAGAGAAATGGATTTTCTTTCAAGATACCAAATAGTAAATTGCAAAATACTAAAACAACACAATTCATTATTTTGTATTTAGTATTTAAAATTTGTACATACTTCATAGACTTTAGTAAAATCAAATTTATCTTCCAATAAGAATATATTTTAAGTCTTTACTGAAAAACCTTTTACCCTTAACCAATAATGTTTGTTTGATGATTTATAGTTAGATAATGTAATGTCACAGATATCTGTAAACTCTTTCTTTCATTTTCTTTCATTGTGTATCTATATCACTCAATTTCCGACTCATTGTATTATTTTCAAATACATTTTTATCATTAGTATGCAATATTTAGTTCAAATCATTGATTATTAATCCTTTAAGAGTTTTTGTTTAGTGCAAAAACTTATTTTTAGTGCAAAAACTTATTTTTAGTTCAAAAACTTATTTTTATACAAAAACAAAGTTTTAGGAAAAAAATACTTTTTTTAGAAATCCTCATATATAGCAAAACCTTTTCGAAGGCGTATGATTGATATTTATATATATATATATATATATATATATATATATATATATATATATATATATATATATATATATATATATATATATATATACGAAAATACTCATACGCATCGGCGTTTTTATTGAAATTATAGCCTTCATTTTAATACAAAAACATTGATTTAGTACAAAATGTAGTTTTAGTACACGAATAAGATTATCGTAGTTATAGTATAGAACACTGTTTTAGTACGAAAGCGAAGTTTTAGCACAAAAATGTATTATGAGTACATAAACGAGGTTTTAGTGCCAAATTGCAGCTTTTGTATAAACATGTACTTTTAGTACAAGAAGGTAGTTTTAATATAAAAACGCATTTTTAGTATAAACATTTGTTATTGTCGTTTTATTACAAGAACGAAATCGTTGTTTAAGTACAAAAACAGAGCTTAAGACAAAAAAGTAGTTTTTAGAACATAAACACAGTTTTAGAATAAAATGGTAGTTTAACAAAAAACAAACGTAACGTAATTTTTATACAAAAACGTATTTTTAGTACAAGAACTAAGTTTAAAGCGTTTTAGTATAAAAACGCATTTTTAGTTCAAAGTCGTATTTTTAAAAAAATACACAGTTCCTTTTTTAAGTTCTAGAATCATAAATATTTTTACAGCAATAGATCCCTCGTCAAAGGCGTATGATTGATATTTATATATGAGAAAATATTCATACGTATCGATGTTCTACATTCATCCTGTATCATATACAATTAACACCAACTCATTTCCAACGCTTAGTCCCACATTCACTCCTCTGTGGGGTATCTGTTGTCATTCGGCAACAGCACCGAACTTATCCCGTAATATAGATTTCACCGTGCATCAGTCTTTTAACCGCAACTTACTCTTCCCGCGAATTTGGGTTTAAACCACAGCTACTACTTCGATTCCGAAGGAACCTCAACCCACTGACCAGCCAGGACAAGTACTGCATTCAACTGGCCAGCCGTAGTACCAGATTATATGGTTCTCTGGTTAGACCCTATGTCAAATCATACCAAGGACTAGCCTAGTAGTGAAATGACATCACCAGTTTATAGTCCCGGCAGACGAGAGGTACTGATAGCACCTCTTTACCCCGGGATTGCAATACACCAAGATGAGGGTTTTTCATCAAGGAAACATGCCCCGGGTAGGGGGTATTATTGGTACGTGTAAACGTAAATTTTGTAGTTTTAGTACAAACACATTCTTTTAGTACAAACACATTCTTTTAGTACATAAACGAAATCGTTGTTTGAGTATAAAAACACAGCTTAAAATAAAAACATAATTTTTAGTACACTTTAGCACTTTTAGAATAAAAATGTAGTTTTAGCACAAAAACGCAGTTTTGGCAAAAAAGAAACTTATTTTACTTCTTGCAGTATAAAAATGTATTTTTAATTCAAAAACTTACTGTTAGTTCAAAAACTTACATTTAGTTCCAAACCAGAGTTTAGGCGTGATCTAAAGATAAATATTTTTACCGCAATAGAGCTCATATTACAGTGATCACTCATCTATGGCGTATGATTGATATTAATATATATAAAAAAACTCATACGTATAGGTGTTCGAATTAAAATAATACAAAAGCATAGATTTAGTATAAACTGCTTAGTACACGAGTATAATTATAGCACTGTTTTAGTACAAAAACAAATTTTTAGTACCAAAGCTCATTTTTAGTATAAAAATATAGTTTTAGTACAAAAATGTACTATTAGTACAAAAACGTAGTTTTAGTGCAAAATTCTAGTTTTAGTACAAGAACTTAGTTTTAGGGCAAAAGTATTTTTTTAAATAACAATTGATACAAACCTAATTTTAACAAAAAAAATTAGATTTAGTACAAAAACTGACGATGCTCTCCTATTTGTTTTTCTATTATTTAAGAAAATTTCCATAGAAAACAATTTCCTTTTTATGACATCTCTGAGAGATTTATCACACACTCTCATAAATATTAAAAAAAAGTTCGTAAAGATCATATTAACAAATATTCAATATATTTATTTGTTTATCTGATTTCCACCTTAGAGGGTTAAGCAAAATGTCAAAAGCATAAACAACAAAGTAATTTAACAACATTATTTTTTATTATTATTATTGTCATATATTCATACTGTTGTTGCTGTTAAAATTTTGTGTGTGATTGTCAAAATATTTTTATTATATTACCGTTATCCAATACAGAAGATGTTGTCATTTATGCCCTATAAATGACATAAACATACACTTGTCAATCGCAAAATCAAATCTACGAGCTACCTCTCTGCGTTTAAATCCCTTTCCCTATAGTCTTGCTTTCAGCTGTTTGGTGACAAATTTTACCCACAGTTTTTTTGAAAGGAAGAAATCAGTATTTTATACAAAAAAATATATATTTTTAACGAACAGCATGTGTTATGAAAGATGTTAGGGTAAAAATGAGCGCAAAATATGAAAAATTTCATTCACAGTATGAATGGAAAAAAAATTTAACAGATTTCGTAGAGTTTTCAAGAAAAGCTTAAACAATGGAAATTATAAACACACACCCACTGCCAAGCAGATACATATTAAAAGGAAGCGGCAAAAGTATATGGATGACAACCATTAAATGCTGTGGAAGGACTTATTTTGTTGCCAGCGTGTATTCATTTTGCATGTGTTGGTATATTTACATGTACTGTATGTATGTGTCTATGGTCACAAGCAACAACAACCTAAGTCGAAAATTTCACTTTTAAAAACATGTTTTTTTTTAATATATGCATTTATCTTTTATAAATAGCATATGGTTACCCAATTTGTTCTTAAGTCGATTTAGTCGTTTATCATTTGTAACTGCAGATAGGTATGTATATGTGAATGTGTATATATTTAACAGAAATGAGAACATTGATACCAGTACTAACGATGATTACGCTGTTGATACTACAACATACTGATGGTTTAAATATTACACTACACGTGTCAACATTAAAATATCCCACATCAACATACCCTGCAGTTTTACAGGGAGACAATTCCTCCTTTTAGTTAGTATTTATACCAAAAGATCTAACTACTGATTTGACTCGTAAATTTCGATATTTTTTGTCACTTAACATTTTTGTATTCTTTCATTATTCAAAGAGCAAGGCAATCAACACTTAAGTGTCTCAAAGTAATGTATTGAGTAGTAAGTGTAAACTTTTTTCTGTAGAGTACCTTAAAAAGTAGTTATTTGATACCTCAAAAGTAATCTATTGCATTGAAATTGAATTTAAGTCTCGTTATAGTCTGTAAATTTTCCTTAGTCTTGCTCCTAATGCAGAAACATCAACATATTGTTACACTGGGTTAAACAGGGTTATTTAAACTCCTACATACAAACATTATACATTTATATTTGATTTTATAATTTCCGCTTTTTTGCACAGTTGTTGTTTTAAATTAAAAATACTGCCAATCATTCAAGTGTTGCATTCAAATTTCAATTTTTTTCTTCACTTTTTTATAAAATAAAAATTAAAAAATGGCAAAAATAAAACCCACACACGCACACAATTTACAGTATACAAAAATTAATAATGGATGAATATAGATTTACGTGCATTATTCATAATGATGTCATTTGTAATATGTATTCAAATAAATACGTGAATGCAAGGTGACCAAGTTTCAGCTATTACTCTCATACATTCAATGCATTTATTTACATAAATTCAAATTCGAAGCTTAATGAAAAAATTATACGAAACGAAACAGCAGTTTTTGGAAAATTTATTAAAATATTCTGATATTTTTTCGTTATAAAGCCAAAAATATAAATAGAATTAAGGTTAAAAATATTCAATAATATCAAGGATTTTATAATGTGGCTTTTAATGTGGCAGCAAAGCTAAGACAATGAGTACCCCACACCAGTTATGGTTATTTTAAAAGTGATTTTTCAAATGTCCGGGGTCAACGATTTACGTAGACGTTCAGTAAAATATGTGGTATTTATAAAAAAATCAAAACTTTAGTATAAAATCACGATTTTAATATAAAATTACGGCATTTGGTAAAAAATTACGATTTTAGTATAAAATTTCGATGCTAGTAAGAGTAAGTAAGAGTTCTATATTTGGCTATATAGCCATAATGTGTTAAAAAAACCAAAAATGAAATTTTCAGAGGTTGTCTCGGATTTTTGCTCATATCTCTCTTATTTAAGAACCGATTTTGCTGATTTTAAATAGCGTTCTTCCCGAAGTATGTCTGATAGAATTATTGAAGATTCGGATCTCGCAGATATCTGGGGTCTTCTGAAAACTGATTTCAACATGTACACAGACACCCCCGGTGCATGTTTCCTTGATGAAAGAACCTCATCTTGATGTATTGCAATCCCGGGGTAAAGAGTTGCTATCAGTACTTCTAGTCTGCCGGGACTATAAACTGGTGATGTCATGTCACTCCTTGGCTAGTCCTTGAAATGATTTGACATGGGGTCGAACCAGAGAACCACATAATCTGATACTACGGGTCGCCAATTGCCTGCAATTGGTTGAGGTTCCATCGTGATCCACGTAGTGGACCTAAATTCGCGGGAAGAGTAAGTTACGGTTAAAAAACTAATGCATGGCGAAATCTATATTTCGGAATATGTTCGGTGCTGTTTCCGAATGACAACAGATACCCCCACAGAGGAGTGACTGTGGGACTAAGTGTTGGAAATAAGTTGGTGTTAATTGTATATGACACAGGATGAATGTAGGGGTATACTGAACTCATCTGCCCGTACACCTAGAGTGAGTCTGTCGTATGTTGTTCTTTTATGGGTGTGTTGGATAAATGTGAAGTATGCAGGGATGGATAAAAGGAATCTTATACAAGTGATACCATTGAATTTTCCTTCCTTGTCCAGGTATGTTCAGAGTAAACTCTGTTCATATCAGAATTACCACAGGGTGTCCCTGTGAGTAAGAACGAAGTCTGGGCTTATTTGATGGATTCGTACTTCAGTCTACCGGTTACGTCTCTAGGTGCTGTTGCCGACTCAATAGAGGCCATCCCATTTACGTGGTTGTAAAAGGAGGTGATGTTTTTGCATCTCAGAAGTTAAGCAACGGTGCAGCAATGGTCAGAGATTAGATAGCTCAATTACGTGAGCAAAGTGCACGTATAATGGACCGGAAATTCCATATACGTAAATTGCATATATAATCATACACCTGCGTGTATGAAGCACAATGGGGCGGTGGTGAGTTGTCACAGAAGAATAGGCCAACACGCAGGTGTTCATGTAGGCACTCGACTTCAATGCATACAGACAGACAGGCGAACAGACGGACATGACTAAATTTACTCCGCTATCTATAAGGACTCGGAATATACATACATACATACTTTATAGGGTCGGAAAATTATATTGTAGAAATTCTCACAAAAGTGAAGGATATAAAAAATTCCTTAGAATTATGTTCATACATATATGTAGTACATGGAATTAATAATTTTAATTACTTTAAATACCACCATTTTAAACAATTATTGTATTATTTGTATAAAATTTACATAAAATGTTTATTTGATTTACACTTAAAATACAATAAAAATTTAAAATAATTGCATTTTAATATTTATATATGTACATACATATGTATGTACATATTTATGTGTGAATAAATTTTATTGGCAAACTAGTACATTTGTACATAAAACTAACAATTAAATAAATTATATTTTATTTTTATTTCATTTATTTATAACATCTTTTGACCTTTTATTGTTTAACATTAAAATGTTATTTTAACAATAAATACTAATACTCGTTAAAATAAAAGGGCGAATAGAGCAGAACATTTATTTAATTATTCATTTATTTGTTAGTTTTTGTTTAAAATTATTAAAAATTTTAAATAAAATGCATGTTTTTAAAGTTATTGCTAAATAGATTAATTTTTTTGTGTAATGAGTATTAAATATTTTGATTTTGTTATTGTTAAATTTTGTATGTATAATTTGTTTTTTTCGTTCCATATGAATATATTTACATATAAGTATGTTATTGTTATTTGTAATAATAATATTTACTTTTTATTGTTTCAACAACATTATATTTAATGAAATGAAATAGTCCCTTTTGTTGTAACTACATTTATTTAAAACAATAAATAAAATAAAAAAAAATAAATACTTAATAATCCGATCTGCAAAGTAGTACATTTTATACTCGACTGAAATTATTAACATTTTGTACTGTGAATACACAACAACAAGGTTATGCTAAAAGATGTGTTACTGAAGACATCAACAAATTTAGAAATTAAAGTAGACTATTGACTAGACTATAGACTAGACTATAGTCTAGACTATAGACTAGACTATAGACTAGACTATAGACTAGACTATAGACTAGACTATAGACTAGACTATAGACTAGACTATAGACTAGACTATAGACTAGACTACACTAGACTATAGACTAGACTATAGACTAGACTACACTAGACTATAGACTAGACTATAGACTAGACTAGACTATAGACTAGACTAGACTAGACTATAGACTAGACTATAGACTAGACTATAGACTAGACTATAGACTAGACTATAGACTAGACTATAGACTAGACTATAGACTAGACTATAGACTAGACTATAGACTAGACTATAGACTAGACTATAGACTAGACTATAGACTAGACTATAGACTAGACTATAGACTAGACTATAGACTAGACTATAGACTAGACTATAGACTAGACTATAGACTAGACTATAGACTAGACTATAGACTAGACTATAGACTAGACTATAGACTAGACTATAGACTAGACTATAGACTAGACTATAGACTAGACTGTAGACTAGACTATAGACTAGACTATAGACTAGACTATAGACTAGACTATAGACTAGACTATAGACTAGACTATAGACTAGACTATAGACTGGACTATAGACTAGACTATAGACTAGACTGTAGACTAGACTGTAGACTAGACTATAGACTAGACTATAGACTAGACTATAGACTAGACTATAGACTAGACTATAGACTAGACTATAGACTAGACTATAGACTTGACTATAGACTTGACTATAGACTAGACTTTAGACTAGACTATAGACTAGACTATAGACTAGACTATAGACTAGACTATAGACTAGACTATAGACTAGACTATAGACTAGACTATAGACTAGACTATAGACTAGACTATAGACTAGACTATAGACTAGACTATAGACTAGACTATAGACTAGACTATAGACTAGACTATAGACTAGACTATAGACTAGACTATAGACTAGACTATAGACTAGACTATAGACTAGACTATAGACTAGACTATAGACTAGACTATAGACTAGACTATAGACTAGACTATAGACTAGACTATAGACTAGACTATAGACTAGACTATAGACTAGACTATAGACTAGACTATAGACTAGACTATAGACTAGACTATAGACTAGACTATAGACTAGACTATAGACTAGACTATAGGACTAGACTATAGACTAGACTATACTAGACTAATAGATAGACTATAGACTAGACTATAGACTAGACTATAGACTAGACTATAGACTAGACTATAGACTAGACTATAGACTAGACTATAGACTAGACTATAGACTAGACTATAGACTAGACTATAGACTAGACTATAGACTAGACTATAGACTAACTATAGACTAGACTATAGACTAGACTATAGACTAGACTATAGCTAGATATAGACTAGCCTATAACTAGACTATAGACTAGACTATAGACTAGACTATAGACTAGACATAGACTAAGACTATAGACTAGACTATAGACTAGACTATAGACTAGACTATAGACTAGACTATAGACTAGACTATAGGCTAGACTATAGACTAGACTATAGGACTAGACATAGACTAGACTATAGACTAGACTATAGACTAGACTAGACTAGACTATAGACTAGACTATAGACTAGACTATAGTCTAGTCTATAGTCTAGACTAGCTAGACTATAGACTATAGACTATAGATAGACTATAGACTAGACTATAGACTAGATTATAGACTAGACTATAGACTAGACTATAGTCTAGTCTATAGTCTAGACTAGACTATTAGACTAGACTATTAGACTAGACTATAGACTAGACTATAGACTAGACTATAGACTAGACTATAGACTAGACTATAGACTAGACTATAGACTAGACTATAGACTAGACTATAGACTAGACTATAGAATAGACTATAGACTAGACTATAGACTAGACTATAGACTAGACTATAGACTAGACTATAGACTAGACTATAGACTAGACTATAGACTAGACTATAGACTAGACTATAGACTAGACTAGACTATAGACTAGACTATAGACTAGACTAGACTATAGACTAGACTATAGACTAGACTATAGACTAGACTATAGACTAGACTATAGACTAGACTATAGACTAGACTATAGACTAGACTATAGACTAGACTATAGACTAGACTATAGACTAGACTATAGACTAGACTATAGACTAGACTATAGACTAGACTATAGACTAGACTATAGACTAGACTAGACTATAGACTAGACTATAGACTAGACTAAAGTTTATAGACTAGACTATAGACTAGACTAAAGTTTATAGACTAGACTATAAACTAGACTATAGACTAGACTATAGACTAGACTATAGACTAGACTATAGACTAGACTATAGGCTAGACTATAGACTAGACTATAGACTAGACTATAGACTAGACTATAGACTAGACTAGACTTTAGACTAGACTAGACTTTAGACTAGACTATAAACTGGAATATAGACTTTATTAGTTTGAAATCATAATTTACATAAATTTATAAGTTAGCCACTTTATTTTTGTATATTCTTTAACCCGTCTGCAGTTTAAATATACCCAGTTTACATAATAAAAATATTTATGTTTAACTGTGTGATATTATCAATTTAAGAGTAAATATTTATATTTTACAAACAGACAACAAAATAAAATGTTTAAATCGGCTTAATATAACAGAAAAGTAGAAAAAAAGCAAAACGAAATAAAAAAATTAAATACCTATATAAATAAAAACAATGCCAGTGAATTATAAACAAATTTCCATTAAAGATCTATTGATCTTAATCATTGACCTAGTGACCAGAGCATATAGTACATACATACACACATTAATATAAAACACATCTATACAAACATATGCACACAGATATGAAGAATGATTGTATTTGTATTTGGTATTGACCCCCTTCAATTTGTCATGCTGGTGTCAATTTTTTCTGAAATTGTTTTTGACATTTTTCTTGATAACTATAAATGTCGTATGTGTGTGTTTGTATGTTACAAAATGAATGTTTCAAATTGTTACCGTTATTTATGTACGTTCATGTGTAAATACTTTCAGCGTTATATTTCCTGTCTCTCACAGACTCACTCTACTCTACATACTCTCTCTCTACCTAAATAGATTATGTTGACAATAAACAACAACTCTTTTCAGTTGTTTATTTTTTCCAATTTCTTCTTCATTTTTTTTTTTTTTTTTCTACTACGATTTTTGTTTTGTTGTTCTTTTTTTTAATGCCATTACATATTAAGTTCATAAACAATAACAACTCAAAGCTATTTTTTTCCATACATGCTGCTTTTATCTTTAAGGCTTAAAATATAAAATACAACAACAGCAACAAAAACAAAAACAGGAAAACAGAACAAAATATCTAGTATGTGTATATAAGTATATTTTGTAAACGTATTAGTTTAAATCAGAGATTTTGAAGAATTAAAACAAGTTCGGACTAGAAAATACCAAAAAGTCTTTTAAGGATTCAATTATAAAAAGTTCTAAATAGAATCAAAATTTTAGTATAAAATCAGGATTTTAGCATTAAAGCAGGATTTTATTATAAAATTAATTTTAGTATAAAATCTATTTTTTACAAAATCTATATTTTAGTATAAATTAACGGTTTAAGTTTAAAATCACTATTTTAGCATAAAATCATGCTTTAGTCTAATATGATTATTTTAGTATAATTTCACGATTTTATAATAAAATCACAATTTTCATAGAATTGCCCGATTTTGTTGTAAAATTATGCTTTTAGTATAAATCAAAGAATTTGGTATAAAATCACGAATTTAGTATAAAATAAAAATTAAGTTTTAATCGCGATTTAGCATAAAACCACGATTTTAGTATAAAATCACTATTTAGTATAAAACCGCGATTTCTGTATAAAATCACGATTTTAGCACAATATCACGATTTTAGAATAAAGTTACGGTTTTATTATAAATTCTCGAAATTACAATTTTAGTATAAAATCACGATTTTCGTATAAAGTCAAGATTAAAGTATAAATTCTTCAGTTTAGTATAAAATCACTATTTAGTATAAAATCACGATAAAGTAACGATTTAAGTGTAATGGCAGGCTTTAGTATAAAACCACGATTTCAGTATAAAATCACAATTTTCGAATAAGTTATTATAAATTCTCGATTTAAGTATAAAATCACTATTCTAATATAAAACCACGATATTAGTATAAAGTCTGGATTTTAGTAAAAAATCACGATTTTAGTATAAAATTACGATTTTAGTATAAAATTAAGATTTTAGTAAAAAAAATCATTTCAGTATGAAATCACGATTTTAGAATAAAATCACTATTTTAGTATAATTTCATGATTTAGAATAAAAACGAGCTTTAAGTATAAACCCACGACATTTAGCAGAAAATAACGACTGTAAGAAATCATGATTTTAGTATTAAATTTAATATAGAATGAATTAATTACTTTACAATCTGTTTACTTAGTATTCACATATAAGAACAAAACGTGTGAATGTGCGATTGTAGTTTTGAGTTTAAGCTAAAAGTATGTGTAAATTTACATTTTGTGCTTTTGTTTGTTTATATTTTCATATTTTTTCCTCTTTTATGAAAAAAAAAAAACACACAAACAAGGAAAAATGAAAAAAATCCTGTGAAAATAGGATTAAACATTTTAAGGATTATATGATATGTATGTATATGTATGTAGACTCTTTTACAATCTATTTACATGAACAAACACACAAACTCGCATAGACCAGGATACAAGTTAAGAGTAGATGTGTCTGAGTGCACCTTAAATATTATATTATATACCGTAGGAAATTTATATATTTTTCTTAAGTTGTTTTTCTTGCTGTTTGTTGTTTTCTTTGTATTTAAGTAAATTTAAATAATTATGTTTTAAATTCTTGGTAATTTAAACAACAAGATATTGTTGAGTTTTTTTTTCTCAGCTTAAGTTTCACTTAAAAACTCTCTTAAACAGACAAACATACACACACACATACATACACACATAGCAACAAACACGTGCATTTAAACATTAAATCATGTTTGCTTTTAATTTTCTTAACAAATTTATGCTTTAAGCCATAATGTTGCAATATGAAAAACAGCACCAAAAAGATAAAGAAATTAAATTAAATTTGTTCATTATTCTTTAAGCATAAATAAATTTATTTTTCAGAGTTTGTAAGTAGGTGTACATACGTATGTATGTGTGTGTGTTGTTTTATTTTTAAAACATTTCTTTTTTAATGTTTCATAAATTTAATTAAAGCGAAAATAAAGCACTTGTTAGTAAAGTTGTGAAAAGCAGGCATTTAGTATCATCTACATACATCAACATCTTATTCACCCACACATTCTTTGTTCTCTTTGTTTAGTAGAGAACAGGAAAATAAAGGAAATGAAACAATTTTGTAGTTTGTTAACAAGGATCAACCCACATCCATGAGTTGTACATTTGTTTTTGAATGAAATTTTTCTTAAACTAATTAGTTTTTTTTTTCACATTAAAAACTTAAATATTCAACAAATTATAATTTGCTAAAAATGTTTTGAATTTTAAATAAATATTCAAAAGAAAATTCCCTCGAAATTGAATTTTGTTATCTCAAAATGTTTTTATTTTAGTTATATAAATAATTTTGCCAAAATTCAGTAAAATTATTTATTTGAAGTTTAAACACTTAATTTGATAAATAACTTTTAAGTAAAGACTTCACTAGCAAATTCTAGAACTGTTCTAAATATATCCAAAAGTATAACAGATTTAGTATGGAATTTTTTTCAACAACATTAGCTTAAATAGATAAAAAATTTAAAATACATAAGGAAATGCATACAAATATAAAAAACCTATTAAAAAGCTAAATAAATTAAAATTCTGCTACTCAGGCTACAAAGAGCATTAAAAGAAAACTACAATTTGTTTAACACAAATTGTATTCAATACAAACACAAATACGAACAAAAAATATTCCTCTTGATACCAAAAAAAAAAAAAAAACACAAAAATGCTTGGTTGGCTAAACTTAATTCTATAGTTCTTTGCAGCTAAAGTGCAATACAATAAAAACAAATTTTATGTCTTTTTCATACTATAAACACACGTACCAATATATAAGTTTGGGTACAAATTGCAAGATATAAAACTGTTAAGAAAACACAAACCCAAAAAAGGAACAAAGTTTTTCTCTTTCTTAAAAAAATAAAAACGAAACATGTTCATCTTAAATAGAAAAAAAATAAAATTATAAAACGAAAAAAGTGAAATGAATTGAAATTATTGTGTACATTCGCAAGAAAATAAACTCACATGCACAAACACAGGAATACATTATAAATAAACTCAATTAAACATGCACAAACATGCCAGGACACACCATTCACTTATTTTTTGGCTCACTCACTGTTATTTCATGTGTGTATGTGAAATTTTGAACCAAAAAAAGATCGTGAGCACAGCAAATGGCAAAGTGATGAAAATGAAATGCAAACATACGAATAAAAAATAAACAAACATACAAATAAATACGAAAACTGCAAAAAGAAAATAAAAAGAGAGAGAAAATATAACAGCAACTATGAAAAATTGAGAAAAAATTGTGTATTTCCATGGTAAACAGTCAATGAATTTTACTTCGATTATACTTCTGATACACATCAATAGCAGATGCACTGTGGGTTTAGAATATAGGAGTTTGGTAGACATTGCTAAGAGAACTGAACTAGAACTGAACTAGAACTGAACTAGAACTGAACTAGAACTGAACTAGAACTGAACTAGAACTGAACTAGAACTGAACTAGAACTGAACTAGAACTGAACTAGAACTGAACTAGAACTGAACTAGAACTGAACTAGAACTGAACTAGAACTGAACTAGAACTGAACTAGAACTGAACTAGAACTGAACTAGAACTGAACTAGAACTGAACTAGAACTGAACTAGAACTGAACTAGAACTGAGAAAACTGAAACTAAACTGAACTAGAACTGAACTAGAACTGAACTAGAACTGAACTAGAACTGAACTAGAACTGAACTAGAACTGAACTAGAACTGAACTAGAACTGAACTAGAACTGAACTAGAACTGAACTAGAACTGAACTAGAACTGAACTAGAACTGAACTAGAACTGAACTAGAACTGAACTAGAACTGAACTAGAACTGAACTAGAATTGAACTAGAACTGAACTAGAACTGAACTAGAACTGAACTAGAACTAAACTAGAACTGAACTAGAACTGAACTAGAACTGAACTAGACTGAACTAGAACTGAACTAGAACTGAACTAGAACTGAACTAGAACTGAACTAGAACTGAACTAGAACTGAACTAGAACTGAACTAGAACTGAACTAGAACTGAACTAGAACTGAACTAGAACTGAACTAGAACTGAACTAGAACTGAACTAGAACTGAACTAGAACTGAACTAGAACTGAACTAGAACTGAACTAGAACTGAACTAGAACTGAACTAGAACTGAACTAGAACTGAACTAGAACTGAACTAGAACTGAACTAGAACTGAACTAGAACTGAACTAGAACTGAACTAGAACTGAACTAGAACTGAACTAGAACTGAACTAGAACTGAACTAGAACTGAACTAGAACTGAACTAGAACTGAACTAGAATTGAACTAGAACTGAACTAGAACTGAACTAGAACTGAACTAGAACTGAACTAGAACTAAACTAGAACTGAACTAGAACTGAACTAGAACTGAACTAGAACTGAACTAGAACTGAACTAGAACTGAACTAGAACTGAATTAGAACTGAATTAGAACTGAACTAACACTGAAATGGGAGTGAAGTAGAAAAATACATTTTTGAATGTCGTAGTTTTATTCAATCCCACAGTGTTCTTTTGAATAAGTAAATGTTACACAGGCACACAGTCAATGAATTCCGGTAAAAATTACTAGCGCTTTACCAAACAGATTCTGGCGTACTCAGGCTTATACGTTTGCGAACAACAACAACAACAGTAATAAAAAACAAACAAAATAAAATTGAAGAATAATAAATTTCTGTTATATAAAAGTAGGCAATTGGAACAACTTAAACAAATGAATAAGAAAACGAAATTATAAAATAAGACACACATTCGCTTAATGCCAAAATTTATTACACAATTATCCCCAAAAATAACTGGGGTAAACAAACTCTCACACACACACACACAAACAAAAGGATCAAACTACTTAAGAAAATCAACGAAGTAAAAGCCGAATGAATAATGAAACATCTATTTAGGGCCAGATTTCGTAAATAAAGACATAAATAATTTCAATTTCCCAATCAAAATAAGAAAAACTACCAATAATAAGAAATTTATTATAATTTGTTTGTTCTGTTGTTACTGTTGTTGACGATTGACTTTCCACCTACATAATCTTACTCCAGCCAATGGAATGGATTTTGGATGAAGAACTCATCAAACATTAACAGAGCCAGACTGTTGAAGACTTAAATATTTTATGACATGAAATAAAGAAGTTGTTACAATTGTAACTTTTTTTTTTGGTGTAAATGAAAACTGAAAGAACATAATGCACCAGGCTGTTTCAAAGTTGTAAAGAAAAAGCATTTATTTATAATTTACAGTAAGATTACAATTGGAAACGCAGACGATAAGCGAAATACGTTTTTCTGAATTTGCTAAACAAAGTGCATTTTTCAGTTTCGAGAAAGTAGGGACCTAAACAAAGGAGAAAAAATAATCATTGTCACATAACATTCCTGAACACTTCCTTTATAGACGGTGTAAATCAAATCCTTTTGAAAAACTAACTAACAACAGTCAAACATCATCATTGTCATCTAAATCATCCGCATCATGATTGTGTTTGCCAACCAAACAAAACAAACATAAAAAAAAAGAAAAAACACCAGGATTAGTTTTAGTTTAGTTACGTTTTTGTATTTTATAATTTATTGACTTTGCAGTTGTAAAAGTTTGACTTCCTTCTGTCTCTCTACCCTGCCCTTCTCTGTCTAACAGACACTCTCTACCAACACTCCTGCAAAACAATAAAAACGTGCAAGCAGCAAATGGACTCTCATCGACCATTAAGCGGTTTAGACGTACAAACATTCATACATACATATGTGCCAGACATTCAGCCAAAACGTAGAGACACAGTCATATGATATTAGAAAGTAGTTTAGTACAGCCATTAATTTTAATACAACCATAAAAAAAGTAAAAATGGCGCCACGACAATCAAATCACATTAAACTCAAACCGCAACAACAATAAGAATAAAGCATTAAATACTGTAGAAAAATTTATTAAAAAGGATTCAATGTAAAAGTTTTAAAGGCCCCAAAATTAAAGCCAAAAATTACAGCATTAAAATGAAAAGAAGAGAAAAGTATAAGAGGGTTGCAATAAAAGTAAAGTAGTAAAACTTTTTAAACATGTCTTTTCTTCCATTCTTTAAATAAAATTGAAGATTCTTAATAATTTAGACACAAAATTATCCATTTGATAATGCAAGAAAACGCTAAATGCAGCATTACTGAACTGAATAACTGACAACTGCCCTAAAAACATGCAAAACTCATCGTCTGTCTGTCAATAGCAAACAAAAGAAAAAGAGTACAAGATACTGTTTAAACTTGTCTCATTATTATCGGCCAAATATCTACAAAACATTAACAACATGCAACATGCGACCTAACCGGTTTCTGGTGTCACAGTTACTTTAAACATAAGATCCTCCACATGTTGCAAAAACTAAAGTTGCCAAGTTTAAAATAAGAACAAAAAAACACTTATTTAGGAATAAAACAGTATTATTTTATAAAAGTTTTTCAAGAATGTATTCACAGTATTCACTTTTAACCAATGAAAGTTTTCTAAAGAAAACTGTTCACCAATGGATGTTTTTTTCGCAATCTTTTGACTAACTAGCTCTTTTAAGTTTTTTTTTAAATGAATGCTTTTTATTCACCTATGAAAACGTTTTATATCAATGAAAGCTTGTTATAGAAAACAATAAAAGCTTTTTATAAACAATTCTTCACCAACGAAAGCTTTTTATAGAAAGCTTTTCGCCGCTGAAAGCTTATTACAGAAAACTTTTCACCAATAAAAGTTTTTTATAGATAACTTTTCACCAATGAACGATTTTTATAGAAAACTTTTCACCAATGAATGGTTTATATAGAAAACTTTTCACTAATGAAAGCTTTTTATAGACAACTTTTCAACAATAAAAGCTTTCTATACAAAAATCTTCCCCAAGGAATTTTTTCAAGCTTTCAAGCTTTTTACAGAAAACTTTTAACCAATAAAAACTTTTTATAGAAAACTTTTCAACAATAAAAGCTTTTAATAGGAAATTTTTCACCAATTATAACTTTTTTAAACAACTTTTCACCAATGAAAGGTTTTTATAAAAAACTTTTTACCAATGAACGATTTTTATAGAAAACTTTTCACCAATGAATGGTTTATATAGAAAACTTTTCACTAATGAAAGCATTTTATAGAAAACTTTTCAACAATAAAAGCTTTCTATACAAAAATCTTCCCCAAGGAATTTTTTCTATAGAAAAATCTTTACCAAAGAATTTTTTTCTGTAGAATAATGTTCACCAATGAATTTTTCTATAGAATAATGTTCACTATTGATATTTTTCTATAGAAAAATCTTCACCAATGATATTTGTCTAAAGATAAATTTTCACCAATGATACTTTTTATAGAAAAATCTTCACCAATGAAAATTTTCTATAGAAAACTCTTCACCAATTATATTTTTCTATAGAAAATCTTCACCAATGATATTTTCTATAGAAAGATCTTCACCACCAATAAAAGTCTCCTTAAGAATTTTTATAACCAATGAAAGCTTTTTTTTAATGTATTAAAACATTTGGCAGCTCTGCTTTTGGAACAAATAAAATTTATCTTCCTTATTGTTTATATCTTTCCTTAAAGGCTTCACAACACGCATATGTGAATGAGAGAATATAAATAGAATCTCTCTCGCTAAATTTTAAACCCTTGAGGGGTGCAGTCATTTACTAGAATCTCGGACCTAACAGAAATTGTAAAAGTTCGTAAAGTTGTTATTTCAGTCGAATTCTAATGCTTTCTTGTAGGCAACCAGGGAGTTTTTTTCGAATCATTGAAAACGTTACAATCCAATAAGATTTTAAATTTAAGAAAGTTTTATTAAACAAATTTTGTATAGAAAGTATATTTGCTTAACTTTAAATCTTTAAATTTCGATTATATTTTTGTTATTGTAATTATTAAAAGACAATATCACCCTCAATGGGTTAATACAATCTTCGATTGATCTTCTGCTGGTCGCTCTTTACAAAAATTAATTAAATGAAACGAACTTTTTCTCATAAAAGTTAAAGACCATTCAATAACAATCGAAAAAAAAAACTCATACAAACAAAAAGTATCTCATATCAAAAGAACAGCTCAGAAGAATCAGTTAAAATTGAACAACAGAAGGGTGAACATAGGCGCAATAAAAAGAAATTCTTAGAAAAACATAAGAAAAAAATTAATTTAAATTAATTAAAAAATAATACTAAAACCATATTTATAAATCTTTAAAGAAATTATAATTAAAAATTGCATTTCAATTAAAAGCGATTCTTTGTCATAGACGTCACTTAAAGAAGAAACATGACTCTAGTGTTTTGTTGTCTATTTAGAGGTCAAGTTTTCAATTAAATAATTAAAAGACGACAGCAAAACAACACAATTGTTGGCGTTTTCAAAACAAGTACAGAAGTCTATATAACCAATAAAATACATAACAAAAACTGAAAAACAACTACTTGCCTCGAGGTCAAATGTCAACTTAAACAGTGAATGAATGACGTAAAGTGTCGTGTCTTATAGTGAAATACGAGTAATGTTGTCTTGTCGCAGTTAAATGATAAAATTAAATTCGAAATAAAATGCAGAAATATTTCTCACTATTATTCATCCTCTACATTTGTTGTGCCTGTCAACAACAGGCTAATGCCAAGTGTGAATCCGCCACAATTCGATCGATTAAAGACTTTAATAAACTGCAAAATTGTACTGTCATCACTGGTTATGTGCGTATAGTACAAATGCAATTTACTCCCAAGGCCTTGGAGCATGTTAAAGCCTCAAATATAGAGGAAATAAGTGAATATTTATTAGTGTATCGTGTTGAGGGTCTTGACAGTTTGGAAAGGCTATTTCCCAAACTGCTGGTTATACGAGGCGTTGAATTGTTGTATGACCAATATGCATTGATTATTTTGGAAAATCGCGATTTAAAAAATATTGGTCTGGTGAATTTATTGCGTGTTTTAAAGGGTTCAATACGTGTCGAATCGAATCCTTCATTGTGTTTTACGCACACCATTAATTGGGTATCGATTTTGGGTAATAATACAAAACAGTATTACTATGTAATGAAGGTGAGTAATAAAACGAACTATTAATATAAATTTAACAATAAATCTGAAAGAAAAGCCTTTACAAAAAACTTTCTTTGGCAAAAGTTTTCTAAAGAAACTTTCATTGGTGAAAAATTTTCTATAGTTATAGTTCTGTTCTAGTTTTGTTCTAGTTCTGTTCTAGTTCTGTTCCAGTTCTGTTCTAGTTCTGTTCTAGTTCTGTTCTAGTTCTGTTCTAGTTCTAGTTCTGTTCTAGTTCTGTTCTAGTTCTGTTCTAGTTCTGTTCTAGTTCTGTTCTAGTTCTGTTCTAGTTCTGTTCTGTTCTAGTTCTGTTCTAGTTCTGTTCTAGTTCTGTTCTAGTTCTGTTCTAGTTCTGTTCTAGTTCTGTTCTAGTTCTGTTCTAGTTCTGTTCTAGTTCTGTTCTAGTTCTGTTCTAGTTCTGTTCTAGTTCTGTTCTAGTTCTGTTCTAGTTCTGTTCTAGTTCTGTTCTAGTTCTGTTCTAGTTCTGTTCTAGTTCTGTTCTAGTTCTGTTCTAGTTCTGTTCTAGTTCTGTTCTGGTTCTGTTCTAGTTCTAGTTCTCTTCTAGTTCTGTTCTAGTTCTGTTCTAGTTCTGTTCTAGTTCTGTTCTAGTTCTGTTCTAGTTCTGTTCTAGTTCTGTTCTAGTTCTGTTCTAGTTCTGTTCTAGTTCTGTTCTAGTTCTGTTCTAGTTCTGTTCTAGTTCTGTTCTAGTTCTGTTCTAGTTCTGTTCTAGTTCTGTTCTAGTTCTGTTCTAGTTCTGTTCTAGTTCTGTTCTAGTTCTGTTCTAGTTCTGTTCTAGTTCTGTTCTAGTTCTGTTCTAGTTCTGTTCTAGTTCTGTTCTAGTTCTGTTCTAGTTCTGTTCTAGTTCTGTTCTAGTTCTGTTCTAGTTCTGTTCTAGTTCTGTTCGAGTTCTGTTCTAGTTCTGTTCTAGTTCTGTTCTAGTTCTGTTCTAGTTCTGTTCTAGTTCTGTTCTAGTTCTGTTCTAGTTCTGTTCTGGTTCTGTTCTAGTTCTGTTCTTGTTCTGTCCTAGTTCTGTTCTAGTTATTATTCTGTTCTGGTTCTGTTTTAATTCTGTTGTAGTTTTAGTTCTAGTTCTAGTAAAAATAAAAATATATATTTTTATTTACAGAACAATAAATCTCCCAATCAATGTCCTCTCTGTTATACATATCAAGATGAACTTGATACAATCGAGGTTAATCGTCACAAGAAATGCTGGTCTCTGGGCAAGTTCCAGAAAACCACTTTAGATTATATAGATGGTAAAAAGTGTTACAAACAAGGCGGTAGAAGCAGCTGTTTGACTTCTTGCTCGGATAGTAACTGTAGACATTGCACAAAATATGTCTCTGAGAGAGGTTGTGTGGATAATTGTTTACCTCCCAAATATAGATTGGTGAGTTTTAAAGGGACTTAACATTTATTTTCACTTTAATTACAATTATATATTTTTTAAAAAAGGCCTTTAAAAGACAATGTGTTAGTGATTGCAATCAATTGAAACTTAAGCAATTGGGCATGGAATGTGTGAAGGAATGTCCCAAACATTATGTGGAAGTAAAGAAAAATGGCAAAATTTCATGTGCTTTAAATTGTACTGGCAATTTTATTGTACACACTATAGATGACTTGGAAGGTTTAGCGGATTGTAGTACGATCGAGGGTTCCTTGACCATAGAATTATATGAGGTTCACAGTAAGTCTTCATGAAGGCATTAATTGTAATGTGAAATATTTATTTTTTTTTTAATATTTTTACAGAACCCTTAATACAAAATTTGGAACATGCTTTTCGCAATTTAAACGAAATTACCGGTTATTTGAAGATTTTAAGTTCACCACAAATTGTTTCTTTACATTTCTTTAAAAATCTCCATACTATAAGGGGTTCGGAATTGATAGAAGATAGGTATGTTTGGAAATCATTAATATTTTTATCGATTTATTTAAGAGATTTTTTATTTTTTCAGATATTCTCTTTATGTGGTTGATAATCATTATTTGGAAGAATTATGGCTTGGTAGAGTTGCCATTTTACATGGCTGCGTTTATTTCCATTTCAATCCCCGATTGTGTTATGAAAAAATTACCGATTTACAGGAAAGTTTTAAAGAATGTACAAAAATAACGATTAAGGATGCTTCTCGAAATTCAAATGGCGAAAGAGTAGTGTGTAAGTTTTAAGTAGCTTTAGCAAAATATTTTGTTTGATAGACTTCTCTACAAAAATTCTTCTATCTTCCGGTTAAAAACTTGTCTATAGAAATTGCTTTCTTTAAAGAATTTTCTGTAGAAAATCTGTTCATTGAAGAATTTCCTATATGAAATCTTCTTTTTTAAAGACTTTTCTAGAAAATATTTTATTTGAAATAGTTTTCTATAAAAAATCATTTTTTATAAAAAAAAGACTTCTATAGAAAATCTTAAGCTTGAAAGTACTGTTCTAAATTTTAAAATTCTACTTTTTAAAGATTTTCTCAGGATGCATCATGGATTTTCTATATCTTCCCTATTTTAGGCGGTCCAGATATTCGAGATCTTACAGCCAATATTACCGATTTCAATTCAAATTCCGCTGTCGTACAAGTTGATCTCATGGTTCCAGAAGAGTTTAGTTTACTGATTGGTTACACGTATTACTATAAAGAGGCTGCTGAAAGGAATGTAACAAAATTCGATGGTCGTCATGGTTGTGGCAGAGATGGGTAAATATTTAAACTAAACACCTCAGGTCCCATACAACTTTTTAATGTTGTTGTAATTTTAGTTGGATGACCGATGTCGTTGTTAGCCAACGTAGACGTCACATTTTAAAGCATCTTAAACCGGCTACACAATATGCTTATTTTGTTAAAAGTTTGACCACCATGGATTATCCTTACTATGCGCAACATGTATCGGAAATAGAATATTTTCAAACCGAACCCGCCAAGCCAGAAAAAGTGGCAAAGATGTATACACACAAATTGTCCACTAAGGAAATTGTGAGTACAAATTCTTTAAAATTAAATGTTTTAAATTTTAAAAGTCGCAATTTTTCAAAACAGGAAGTTCATTGGTGGCCACCACGCATACCCAATGGCATTATAGAAAAATATATTTTGCAGTATGAAGTAACAAGTAAGTAAACTTTGAAATTCCTAATAATTTAACAAATGTTTATAACATCTTCGTTAAATGTATCTTTTTACAAACAGATGACACAATTCCTTCTGAAACTTCAAATCAAAATAAGGAAGAACTTTGTCAATGTCCTAAACTTGATACAGAATCGATAATTCCCACTCCTCATGTAGATGATTATCACAATAAAGTGCAATGGCTATACAAAGATGCCTTAAGTAATTTCCTGTAAGTTTTCTCTTAAACCAAATCTGAATCTATACCTCACTCTAATGTTGTTTCTTAAACCAAAGATTCCAAAAAAGCAAATCTTCCGGACAGATGACTCGCATTAAATCGGACAGCAATGAAACCGGCGAAGCTCGTGCCGAAAAGGCTTACAATGAATTGCGTAATCAAACCATACAAAAGCAAGAAGAAGCCAAAGAAACCTACATTTTACCTCACCCCTACCCAGTATGCAATCAATCCAATCCCAATATACAAGATCAAACAGAAAACAAGTGCATACCATTGGAAAGATATGAGGATGCCATTGAAATACCCGGCTATCGTCACTCCTACATATTGAATAATTTAGAACCCGAACAGACATATCGCATTAGTTTGAGAGCTTGTGTCAAGGATTTAGCCAATGGTTGTGGTCCGGAAAAGATTATATTGGCCGAGACAGTGAGCAAACGCTTGCAAACAATATTGGAGAACTTATCAATGCATAAGTTGTAAGTGGTTTAATGTAAATATGTAATAAATAGAATTTAATCAAAATAAAGTTACAATAAAATTATGTTTTTGTTAAATTATTACATATTTAGTTCTGGATAGAATATTTTTGAAAATTTAAAATAAAAACAATAACGTTTTTTCATTTAATGGTGGTTGTTCTCACTAAAGTTTTAAAACAAAAAATCTTTGCTTTTTCACGAAGAAAACACAGAATTACTTTATTTTGATAAATCACTATTGTGAATGAAATGGTTATGCGGTGTTTGTCAAAAAGAATGATGATAATACAGGTTTATATAAAAAATTGATAATACAGTTTCATAGTAATGCCATACTTCTGCGTGAAACAAAACCCGTTAAACATTATTTTAGTGTGAAAAATATAAATGAATTTAAAATAAACCAAAGTCGATAAAAAACGACA
Source organism: Lucilia sericata (assembly GCF_015586225.1). Lineage (NCBI taxonomy): Eukaryota > Metazoa > Arthropoda > Insecta > Diptera > Calliphoridae > Lucilia > Lucilia sericata. The sequence goes on along the minus strand of NW_023995379.1, from coordinate 28,904 downwards.
GCTGTATTATAAGATATTGTAGCAAAATAAATATAGAACCTAAAAATTAATACAAAAACATCGAGTAATAAGGGAAAAACCGAATACGAAGTTCAAAAGTCGAAAAATTTCAAAACATACAAATTAAAATGAAGGTCGAAAAAAGCACAAAAAAATTAAAATTGAAAAATTTTAAGAAATTCGAAAGATTGCAATAAAAGTAAAGTACAAAATTTACTAGACAGATTTTGCACATTTTAAATAACAATTATTTCTATAAACTTTTAAACTTTAAGTGTTTTTCCTACATTTTTTAATAATAAAGATTTAGAAGAAAACTTAAATTTTTTGTTAGGAAACTTAAATTTTATTTATTTTAGCTTTTGTTGGCTTAACGACTTTTTTCCTTAAACTTAGTCGACTTACCTACTTTATTTAATAAAATAAAATAAATTTTTGCCAAAAAGTCGATTGTTTGAAATTCAATTTATACAATTCTAGTATGACAGTCTTTTTTAGAAAAAATATGTTATACAATAGATTTTCTGTAAAATTAATGAATGAAAAATTTAATTTTCCAGCCTTGACTAAGAAAAACTAAAAATACGGTAACCAATTGCCATAACACACATAAAACCATATGGCAGCATTCCTAAATTGACATTTCTTTTTTTCCTTTCATTCTTTTTCATTCATTCGCATTCACACTTTGAGAAAAGTAAGTTACTGAAAAGAATATTTTTTTTTGCCAATAGAAAAATAAAAAAAAACTGTGGCGTAGATTAATGAAAATTAAAAGAAAATATTAAACAATTAATTAAAACGGATAAAAATAATAATGTTAAACATATAGAAAAATAAATGTTGATAAAATAACTATTTGTTACAAAGTGCCTAGTCTTTTGTTTCCTATAGGTCTGCTGGCTGGTTAAATGTAAGAAAACGGGACAAAAAACTACTTTACGTCAGCAATAATCGGACTAAAAGCAGAAAATTAATCAAAAAAGAATATTTAAATTTATAGTGTTATGTGATTACAAAGTAGCGGTTTTTTAAATAAACAAAATGAAAAGAAAATATTAAATAAAAGACGTTTTAAAATTTATCTATTCTAAAAATATTTCAATACTATAAGCAAAGGCAGAAAATATCTAGTATTAATTGTTCTTTACTGCTGCCTCCCATTATAGACGTTAACGTACGTATAATTGAAAGCCTCCTTCCTCTGCACAACAACATTTAATCATAAACAATTTAACCAGTCAAAGTGAAAATGTGTGTTTTGTATTGAAAATAAAATCAGTTTATTTATTTAGATTTGATTTTTGCAATTTTTTTCTATTTTGTTTGCTAGCTGATGACTGGCCATTGATGTATGCCGCGTCGCTGCTTGCGTCAATGTTAGGAATGGCCAGGGGAGTCAGTTAGTAAAACGGAAAGAATAAATGAAAAGTGATTGAACACATTTGCGTGTAGAGTGGAAGAGAATTATTAAATTAAATTATTAGAAGGAAAAAACAAGCTAAAGATGAAAGTAACAAAATAATAATGTTAATTATTTTGTTATATTATACCCTACACCACTGTAGTGGGGAGAGTGTTGTAAACTAAAATATTGTTTGCTAAAGCAACCTTAAAGTTGGACATGTCAAGGTGTCTGTCCAGCTGGCTGTCCATGTAAAACTAGTGCACAATGTACGGGTCGAAATTTTCAAGATATGCTCATGAAATTTGGATCATATAACCGGCCCGTATGATTTGGGCTCTAGAATCTCTGACCTCTTTGACCCTAGCCCCCCCATAAACACCCATTCAGAAAGTTAATTGAATATCTATAATTTCCTTATAACCATTAGTATCGCAATAAAATTCATCATAATTATGAAATTAAATCCCTGCTCCAAATTAGAACCAGTTAGAAAAGTAGATTTTCATCAATAAATTGCTCCAATGCAGCAGAATTAAGATAAAATTCGACATTAATACATATTTTTAAATTCACACATAACTGGTATAGGGTATCATAAGGTCGGCTATTTGTTTATTTATGTATTTTACGTTTTGTGTTGTTGTATTTCCAAATTATTTTTTGGAAAGGGGGATTTTAGTTCAATGTTCTTTTGAATGTTTTATTTAGCAATAAAAATGGAGTCTGGTTTTTCTGTTTTTGTATTAATACCCTACATTTAAAAGTTAGCTACAAAAAATGTATGAAGTACTTTTTAAAAATTTATTTTTTTTTTTTAATTTTTAAAATTGGTTATTTTCTTTTTAATTAAAATTTGGATTTTTTTTAATTTTACAAAGAAAATTAAAAATTAGTAAATCGCAAAACAATAATAAATCCTAGATAAAATAAAGGTATATCAAATCAAGGGCCTACGAGAATAAAGGGGAATTTTCTATTAAATACTACGCCAAACATTCGACTTTTACCCTTTTATTTTAATTAATTTATCTTAAAACGTATAAAACAACAGTTGTAAACTGAATTGTAAATGTTTATGCATATTTGTATTTGATTTAAGAATGTTGTTCCCCCTTAATATAGTCAGTTTTAATTATAACATAAAATAATAAAAATTACCACAACTTGTTTATCGTTTCATTAACAAAGTGATAATGGTGTTGGTGTTCTGGTAGTATTTGTTAGGGAATTACATTTGTTATTATAGCTTTAAAAAAAAATAATTGCGAATTAATGTTTTTTAATTATTTCTCTTCTAACTTTTTCTAATATTTAACCCTTAACGCTAATAGCTTAAATCAAAATTATTAAGCAAAATTGTTTAAAAAAGTACCATAGTTGCTCAAGCCTAAAAACTAAAGCAAACAAATGTTATTTTTAACAATTTGCTTAATTCTATGTAGCTGGAATTTTTAACCAGTAATTGTGATAAGCAATTTTTTTGACTGTAAATGTTTTTGTACATTTTCTAGCTTTAAATACTCTACATTGAATAACTTTACTTAACTTTATTATCTCTATCTCTGTTTTGATTATAATATTTATTTTAAAATTATAAATTTATAAATAAATTTACTTTTTAAAAACCACGTTATCTTTTTGTCAGTCTGAAAGCTTTCAGTCTTAAGCATTTTTGCAATGTTTTATACAGTAAAATCATTTTCTTATTACTGAAATAAATTTTAATTTACCCATTAACAGTGCAATAAACTTTATTTCCTTACAATATTAGTACATGATGTTTATAATTAGATTTCACGTAAAAATAATTGAGAAAAATGTGACGACACTTTTTCACTTTTAGTTAAAATCGTTTTTTATTGCTTTACTAAAACAAATTGAGAATTGTAAACAAAATATTTATTTCTTATAATTATTTTATTTCACACTAGAACTGAACTGGAGCCGAACTAAAACTGAACTAGAACTGATCTAGAACTGAACTAGAACTGAAAAAGAACTAAACTAGAACTGAACAAGAACTGAACTAGAACTGAACAAGAACTGAACTAGAACTGAACTAGAACTGAACTAGAACTGAACTAGAACTGAACTAGAACTGAACTAGAACTGAACTAGAACTGAACTAGAACTGAACTAGAACTGAACTAGAACTGAACTAGATCCGAACTAGAACTGAACTAGAACTGAACTAGAACTGAACTAGAACTGAACTAGAACTGAACTAGAACTGAACTAGAACTGAACTAGAACTGAACTAGAACTGAACTAGAACTGAACTAGAACTGAATTAGAACTGAACTGGAACTGAACTAGAGCTAAACTAGAGCTAAACTAGTACTAAACTAGAACTAACCTAGAACTAAACTAGAATTAAACTAGAACTGAACTAGAACTGAACTACAACTCAACTACAACTGAACTAGATCTGAACTAGAACTGAACTAGAACTTAACTAGAACTGAACTAGAACTTAACTAGAACTGAACTGAACTAGAACTAGAACTGAACTAGAACTGAACAAAAACTGAACTATAAAAAGCTCTTGTCAACATTTTTTCAAAAGTACTTAAAATTATGTATATCAAAATGAAGCACTTTTTGCATAAATCCTACAACAACTATAAAACTTTATATTGTTAAAATAAAATAAAAAATTACATTTATTCAGATAAGAAAAAACATGTTTATAAATCAGTAAATATGATTTTTATTAATATTATTTTCCTTTATCAAATCTCTTTAGTTAACTGGTGTCATACATGAACTACTATGAAAAAAACTTTTAATGTTGTTTTGTTTTACTATTTATAAATAAAAGGAAATCTTATCAGGAACAATAAAAATAAAAGTGGACGTGACTAGAAGAGAGTAAAGTTAATGGCCATACATAAAAATAAATAAACAAAACAAAATTTAGAGTGGAAAATATAATCGTTGAATCATCTACGTACATATGATAGGACAGTTATAAGTGTAATGTTGTGAAAATCTCATAATTAAGTAAGAAATGCGATTAATGAAAACAACGTAGAAATATTTTAATAAATGTAAGTTAATAAATTTTTATATTAGGGTTTTTTTGTAGAATAGATTTTGTATTTTAGTTTCTTGTTCTCCTAGTTCTTTTGGCGTTATTGACCTAATAAACGTGTTTTATTTTCTTTTGTATAAATTAAATGTTTATTTTGGTGGTCACCTAGCAATTCTTATCAGTATTTAATCAATTGTTTGGTAAGAGAATTTCAAAAAATATATAACTTTTAATTGATTTTTGTTTTATTTTTTCTTTCTTTATTATAACGATTGAGAAATGTGCGTTATGAAGAAATACATTTTTGCGCCATCATATTTATGTCTGGGCGACTATAATAGGTCTATTCATTTACAACGAAATAATGAAAGAAATATTTACAAAAACTCTGCTAATCCTCAAAAAACAGGAAAATATTGATGAACACATTTTCCAGTAACAATTTGTAATTAAACAAGATTATAATATGTGTGACGATGAAATTGATTTAAAATTTACTCATGGTTCCAAAATACTTAAAATTTACCTAGATTATAAGTTAATTTTTAAATATTTACTTCTCAAACATTTTTGTTTAAGTACATACAAATAAGATAAAAAACAGATATGGAATAATTCAAATAAGTACAAAATTTAACATGCAACAATAGAACACCTTGTCAAAAGTGTTTTCTACTGATTTTTTTACTCTTCTTTAAAAGTTGTTTTTAGTTTTTGAACACATCTTATATCTTGAGTCATTTTCATTTTGAGCATTTGAGTCATAGTTTGTGTGTTTTTCGTTAATAAAAATAACAGGATAATTTGTTATTTGCTTGAGGTAATTTGAAGAGCATTTTATTGCAGTTTCGCTTGGTAACAAAGGTTTAATAAACTTGTAAAATGTTGTTTATATAAAAAAACAATGATTCAATAACACAGATCAACAAAATTGTTGGCCCATAGGGCATAATATACTTTTCTAAATGATTGAACTGCGCTGAACCCTGAGGTTCTGAAGTTAGATTCAGACTCAGCTTAGCTTAACCTTTTAATATAGTTTCTGTGGGTGCCTGAGTTTTGACATTTTAAATTGCGGACATGACTTAATTTACTCAGAAAATGATTCTAAGCCAATTAGTATATTTAAAGGTGGATATAGGATCATTATTATTGTGGGGTATAATAAGAGATTCTATTGCCTCAGATTTGTTTACAAATTTATAATGATTTTCTCGCTCCAATTTAAAAAAATTTAATTTAATGTGTTTGTTTTGTAGTTAAAATAATTTGACGTTTTATTTATGATAAGCTGATGAAATCTTTTAACACGTCATAATTCTAAAGAGTAATACTGTTATTCAAGTACCGCTTTTGAGCCCAATGGATTAAAGTTGATCACTTGGTAACTGATGATATTAAAAAAAATGTCAACAACTTTAGAAAAAAATTTAAGATAAAATACATTATTTATACTAAATTAGAATTCGCCAAAAAAACTTAAAGTTCCTACAAAAAAAAAAAAAAAAAACATTGCGAACTATTGTCCCAGCTAGTTCCGTCTAATGTTTATCTAATATTTGTTATAAGTAGTACGTTGTACAAACTAGACTACCAACACTATTGTACTACACTTGTATACATACTACTTGAACGTTTAAAACAACAATTAACACCAAAATTTTACTGCCTTATATCTCTCATTGTTATTATTACGCTTTAGACTCCGATGTTTTTTTGATGTTTCACTTATCTTGGCATTTAAATCAACAAGGGATTTCTGATAAATGTCGTTGTCTAAAAAGACTATATGTAGTTAAATTAAAAATATAATTAATGCAATCATATTTTTCAATTCTTTCTTATTTCAGCACTCAAAGTGTAGGGAACAAACGTGTTACGTGTCTCCCTATTAAATAAGAAAAAAACTAAAGAAGTTAAAGGAAAATTTTAAATATAAACCACTCGATTATTACTTTACTGTGATAATTCCTCTCTAAAGAAGTAAAACAGAGTTATTAATCATCATACAGCCGTAAGATGTCACAGAATCAATCATATTTTTGGCAGACCACAAGACACAATGTCTATTTGAAACGCTCGGCTAAATTGCACATGTTATTGGCATTGATGGCCGTTTTGACGTTCTCTACAATATGTTTGGCAGAGATAGAACCAAAATATAGTGATGAAACGGCTCAGGCAATGGGAATGCAAACAGTAAGTAGACGATTTCATACGATTTTTTATGTGATTTGATAAGATTTATTTTTATCGGAAAAATGGCCGATAAGTTTTTAATAGCATGCTGAAACATTGATAAATTCAATTAAATTTTAATTAAAAACAAATAAAGCGTAACGAAATTCGATTTTTTTATGAATGAAAATGTGGACAAACAACAGACAACAAAAAAATTATTGATTTTAATAGTTTTTATTATTTTGTAAAAATAGTGTTTATTTAATGAAAGTGAAAAAAATTTTTCGTCATGAAGTTTTAGTTCAGTAATATTCAGTTCTAGTTCAGTTCTAGTTCAGTTCTAGTTCAGTTCTAGTTTAGTTCTAGTTTACTTCTAGTATAGTTCTAGTTCAGTTCTAGTTCAGTTCTAGTAGTTCAGTTCTAGTTCAGTTCTAGTTCAGTTCTAGTTCAGTTCTAGTTCAGTTCTAGTTCAGTTCTAGTTCAGTTCTAGTTCAGTTCTAGTTCAGTTCTAGTTCAGTTCTAGTTCAGTTCTAGTTCAGTTCTAGTTCAGTTCTAGTTCAGTTCTAGTTCAGTTCTAGTTCAGTTCTAGTTCAGTTCTAGTTCAGTTCTAGTTCAGTTCTAGTTCAGTTCTAGTTCAGTTCTAGTTCAGTTCTAGTTCAGTTCTAGTTCAGTTGCAGTTCAGTTCTAGTTCAGTTCTAGTTCAGTTCTAGTTCAGTTCTAGTTCAGTTCTAGTTCAGTTCTAGTTCAGTTCTAGTTCAGTTCTAGTTCAGATCTAGTTCAGTTCTAGTTCAGTTCTAGTTCAGTTCTAGTTCAGTTCTACATCTTAATAAATCACTATCCATTTTTATTAAAAAATCAATTTCCAAAATTCTCTTGTAGAAATCCGCCCTTGACGACGCAATCTTAGTTAAAGACGAACAATTCGATGTGGCCAATGATTTAGCAAACGCAGATACAACAAAAGATACCCAAGCAAACTCCGGCTTTTTGGACGCATTTACTGCGTCCATCTCTGTAATTTTATTTACAGAGTTAGGTGATAAGACATTTTTCATAGCAGCCATTATGGCCATGCGCCATCCACGCTTAGTGGTCTTTACCGGTGCCATAACAGCCTTGGCCCTGATGACCGTACTCTCGGTGGTGTTTGGCATGGCTGCTACAATTATTCCTAAGGTCTATACATATTACATTTCAACGGCGTTGTTTGCCATTTTCGGTTTAAAAATGATCTACGAAGGTTATTTCATGAAGGCCACCGATGCTCAAGAGGAATTGGAAGAAGTACAATCGGATTTGCGTAAACGTGAAGATGAGGTAAGTGTTTGTGTGTTCCTTTTTTTTATTTTTTCTGTGTTGGAGTGTCACTGTTTTTTTTTTTTTTATTTTGCTAAAGCACTAGTATTTTTTTGTTGTTGGTATTATTAAAAATTTTTATTTATTTTGCATGTATAAACAAACAAACACGCTCTTCTCTATTTCTCTTTTTTCTTAAGCTACCCTTTTTTATTTTAAAACACACTGTAGTAGTAGTTGGGCTTTGATTTTTAAATTTTAAGTTTTTTTTTTTTTATTGAATATTTTTTCCAAAATTTTTTATGCAAAATAAATTTTGCTGTAAATTTTGTTCAAAATTACTTTTTGTTTGGTATTAATTTAAGATTTTACTAACTTTTTATGAACTTTTTTTAAAATGGGGTAATTTCTAATACTATGTTACTTCTATTTTCTCATCCTTTTAATCCCAATCCCTTTAACATTTCAAAATTTACTAATTATTTTAATGCATTTTCAAATATCCTGAAAACAAAATTATGGAAGCTTTTGTTAAAAAATATGCAATTTTTTATTAAAAATTTGAATTTCATTTGGCATGTTTTGGACGGTTTATAGAAATTTTGTAATAAATTTTAATTTTGATGAAAGAAGTTAGGAAAAAGTTAGGAATTTTCTTCGAATAGCATTTTTCTATAAGAAGACTGAACAAGAATCAGTAGTATTAAACTTAAAACAATATTCAACATTAGTTTATTAAACTGTCAGGATAACTATTTTCTATAAAAATTTTAAAACCAGATCTTTTATTAAGTTGTGAATTTAAAAGTTATTTTTAAAACAGAGTTGCGTTTAAATTATTTTACTTTGCTTCAACTTTCGACCCTGACTATTGTAACTAACATTGTTTGAATTTTATGTTTAATTTCTGGTTAATTTTTGCTCCCACTTTCTTTCTCTCTATATCTCTTTCTAAAACTATTATTATGTTGCAATGTTTGAGCCTTTCTAACACCTATTGTAAAATTGCCTAAACCTACAGCTCCTTTTTCCTTTCCTACTCCCTACTTTAAGCCCTTACTCCCGCTTCCTGCACCTAAAAAAATTGCATAATTTAAATTATTTTTTCTGTTGTCAACTCAAAGGTACTCTACTCAATGTAATTGCAAACGCAAATCATATAAATTAATTAATTTCCAAACAAAATAATACAACAAACAAAAACTTATAAAAAAGAATTTAACTAATAATAATAATGATGATGATGAAGATGATTAAATATGAATTTTGTTTGTACAATCGTTTTAATGCGATTTTATTTATTTATTTTTTTGTATATTTTTTTTCTTCTTCTATTGAATGTGTGGTTTCGTATAACCCAAATAAAACAAATCACCTACTTCTACCACTCTACAACTACTGCAACTATTATTATCACCAATGCCACCAAATCAAACAAATAAACTTCACCCCTTAATTGACATAAAAAAAAACAATAAAAATCCTTGTAAAAATTCCCCCTTTTAATCCATTATGAAAACCAACAAATGAAATTGAAAATTGGCCTCTTAATTGTCATGTATTGTGACTATAGCTCTTCCGCTCGAAACGTGGTGGCGATATTGAGGCCAAACGTAAAAATAGTAATTCGGATAAGGAGGATGCAGATTTAGAATGCGGCGCTGGCGCCTCAACTGCTACTCCACCAGCTCTGGCCACTGCCAAGAATCCGGAAATGCAGCATCGCCAACGCAAACAACTCTCATCTGCTCATAACAACACTAATGGCTGTGAATTGAACAAGGACAAAGATGACGAAGTAACTGCTGTCTTGGCTGACTCCTCTGCTAATAGCGATACGGATGACTTTCTCACTGGTGAGGAGGCCCTCAAACTGTCAACCTTCCATAGCAGTCCAGCTCTATCGGCGTCCGCCTTATCGAATCAAACGAATCAAACAAATTGTGATGATGATACTTCTAGTAATCATAAGCTTAGATATAATAATAGTATTAACAACAACAACAACAATAACAATAATGCCAGCAATGGTGGTACGCCTTCAAGAAAACCTAATCACAACGACTCTAATGGCAGAGTCTTGGTGCATTCTGCTTCCGCTACTGCTAACTTTAATAAGCAGCGCTCCTTGAATAAACAAACGAATGGCAATGTTTTGACCACCAGCGGTAGTGTCCATAGTATCAATAGTATAACTAGCTTGGGCCTCAACTCGGCAACTGGTGTTGCTGCTGGTCAGTCCAATGGCGAGTTGAAACAAGTTGGCGGCAACAAAAAACGGGTTAGCGTCTTTTTCTAGTACTTAAGACGTTTATATTATTATTTGTTTTTGTTTTTTTTCTCTCTCTTAATAACTCCACATATTTTTTGTGTGTTATATAATTATGTTTTTTTTTTAAATCATCTCTCATGAGTTTTTTGTACAATGAACCCATCTTCCAAAAAAATAAATATTTGGTTACTGCACATTCATATGTTTTTTTTTTTGTTATCTTAACATTCTAACCAATTCATTCATTATCCATTCATTATCACTCTGCATTTATTTACCACTCGCTATTCTGTTTTTCTCTGGTTATATGTTGGTTAATAACTTTTTTTTCAAATTTAACTAATTTATTTTCATAATCATTTTGTTAAATTATTTCGCTGTTATTTTGTTTATTAATTTTGTTATTTATTAATTTAGTTTAATACTGGCTGGGATGTATGATGTTGGTTGGCTGTATAATTATTTAATTTTTTGTTTGTGTGAAATATTTACCAATTTTTCAAACTTAACTAATTACGTTTAATACAATTTTAAACATTAGAGGGTTTTTAAAGCAGATGTTAGTACTTTTAAACAAATTAGTTTTTCTTTAGAAAATTATTTAAAAATTGGCAAAAGTATTTACTGTAAAGAAAGTTGGATGAACAATTTATTGCAATATAGGGATTTTTCTAATAATTATTTTCACTACTACAAATATACTTAAAGAAGTTTTATAGTTTGCAGAAGAATCTGATTTGAAACAACTTTTTAATTTTTTTTAATTTCTTTCTAATTGAATGCATAATTTTGTTTTCTTAGAAAATATTTGTTTTTGGAATGAAATAAATTTTAGTTTTTCTTTTAAGTGAATAAGTTGTTAATGCAATTTTTTAATTTTTCGTAAATTTTGAGTGATAAATTAATTATATGGAAATTTAAAATTTTATTAAAATTAAAATTTTTGGATTTTAGATTTTAATGAAAATCAAAATTTATGGACTTCTGTCGTGTAGAATTTTAATTATTAGTGAAAAAAATGTACATATTTTTACTTAAATCGATATTTTTTTAATATGTTTTTAGTTCAGAATCTGGTTTTTAGTTCAAATTTGAGTTTTTTGTTCAAAAACAGGTTTTTAGTAAAAAGTCACATTTTTAGTACAAAATGATGAATTAAATTTTTTAAATCAAGTTTAAAGTTCAAATCAGTTTTTTAATTCAAAATCGGGTTTTTAGTAAGAAATCATGTTTTTAGTACAAAATGGAGTTTTTCACAAAATTGAGTTTTTTAGTACAAAATAAGCAATTTTAATTAAAAAATTTATTTTTAGTACAAAATTTTTATTACAACATTGTTAAATTTTTTAGTACAAAATCGATTTTTTATTACAAAATCGATTTTTTTTAATATAAAATCGAACTTTTAGTACAAATTCAGAATTCTAGTACCGAATTGATTTTTTAATACAAAATCTAATTTTTTGTATAAAATCGAATTTTTAATACAAAATCTAAATTTTGTTTAAAATCGAATTTTTAGTATAAAATTGAATTTTTAGTACAATATCATAATTTTAGTACAAAATCAAAATTTTAGTACAAAATTTATTTTTTAGTAAAAATTCGTATTTTTTATAGTGAAAAATTGGATTAAAAAAAAAACAATTTTTTATACAAAATTAGATTATTAGTACAAATTAAATTTTTAGTACAAAATCAAATATTTAGTTTAAAACCAAATTTTTAGTACAAAATTGATTTTTTAGTAAACATTTTTATGTATTTTGTAGTGAAAAATTGTATATTTAGTACAAATTCTGATTTTTATACAAATTTTAGTACAAAATTAGACTTTTTTACAAAATTGGAATTTTGGTAAAAAATTTCAAATTGAATTTTTAGTACAATATCCTATTTTAGTACAAAATTGAATTGTTTGCATAAAACCAAATTTATAGTATTTTTGTAGTGAAAAATTGGATTTTTAGTACAAAATAAAATTTTTCATATAAAATCTGACTTTTAGTACAAAATTTGATTATTAGTACAAATTCGAATTTTAAGTACAAAGTCGAATTTTGCTTGATTTACAAAATATCATATTTGGTACTTAGTTGAGGACTTTTAATACAAAGTTTTAGAACAAAAATCGATTTTTAATAAAAAAAAATTAGATTTTTAGTACTAACTTAAATTTTATCCAAAAATGATAATTTCTAGGTTTTTAGTTAAAAAATATTTATTTAGTAAAAAAATGCAATCTTTTGTAAAAATCAGTTTTAGAAAAAAATCAGGTCGTTGAAGAAGATTCGTATCGAAAACACTTTTCAAAATTGAAATTAAGCTAAAATGAACTAGATTTTCTGATCGATTTCGAATATTATCATTTCAAAAAGGAAAATACAATCAATTTAACGATTTTAATGAAACATATTTCGGCTATGAATAAGGACTTAAAACTAAAAATTTTGAAATTTTTTAAAAATATTTTTTAAAAAAGTAACTTAAAAAATATATTTTTCATATTAAACATTAACATTCTAAACTAAACATTCACAAAATTTATATGTTATTTCTAACATAAACAATTGTTTTCTATAACAAAAATTTCACTAATACAAAGTTATTCCCCCTTACCTTCTCTAAACATTTACATTCCTCACTTTCCCAATTTTCAAAACCCCCAAAACAAACCAAACGTCTTTTACATACGTCTTTCTGATTTTAAAACCAGTTCAGCGAATACTGTCAAAAACAATTCGAAATTTAAACAATTTTAAATTTAATTAATTTAATATCTTTTTCATTTGGTATCACCTATATATTTCCTAATTTTAAATATTTTGTTAGCTTTTTTATTAATATTATTTTATTAACCCTTTCTGTTTAATTTTACTAATTTTTTGTCTTGAAATCATATTTTTTTTTTATCGTATCAGAAAAAAAGAAAGCAACACCAGCTAATTTAAAATTCTTGAAAAATATTAGCTTTACTAATAAATTCTATTTTCAATTTTCTCTTTTCTCCCTTTCAATTGCAGCTGGAACGTGATGTTACCTCCACCTTGATCCAAGATCCTGAAAGCGGTGTTGTACGTAAAAATACCAAAAAAGGTGCAGCTTATTTAACTACACGGGTTTTAATGCAGGCTTTTACAATGACTTTCTTAGCCGAATGGGGTGATCGCTCACAATTGACCACCATTATTTTGGCTGCTAGCAAGGTAACCACTTCTTGATATTTTTTAATCAATTAAGAAGTTTAATTTAATTTTCTTTTTTTTTTCTTTTCTAGAACGCCTATGGTGTTACTGCTGGCGGTGTTATTGGTCATTCCATTTGTACTGGTTTGGCTGTGATTGGTGGCCGCATGGTGGCTGCCAAAATTTCTGTACGTACTGTTACCATTGTCGGCGGCATAGTGTTCCTAGGTTTTGCTCTTTATGCCTTAATAGTACGTCCCGATGATATTTAAACCTATAGCGATCCGTTTCCCGCTGATGTATTTGACGACCATTAAAATCCAAAGTCTTTATTTACCTGCAGCATTGTAAACGTTAAAAATTAAGCTACAACACTGATACGATTTATATTTATAGATATTTTTTGTTTTTTTTTTTTTTTTATTATTATTATTTCATTGTAGTATTTTATGTGTGTATAACGTGAAATTAAGAAAAGTAATTTAAAAAATGTTAAATTATTTAAATTGCAAATGAAGTGAAAAGAAAACAAAAAATGTAGTCTTTAAGAAATATGTATATGAAAAGAAAATATGAATGTTTTTATTTAAAAAGAAAGAAAATCTCCATGAGTTTTATTTCAATCAGTTGTATTAAGGATCTACTGAAGAAATTAAGTTTGTAAAAATAATTTTGTATTCGTGATCGAGTAAGTAAAATTGATTGTAATTTTTCTTTTAAACTGCAATTGCTGCAATTCGGCACCAAAAAATAATCTTAATTACGAAGTTAGTTAAAGCTAAATGTTATTAAAAAAATATGTTATTAGTTTCTCTAATCTTCAAAAACAGAAAAGCAAATGCGCTCTTAATCTGACTCCAGAGGGTTGTTCGATTTTGAAAATTCTGTTGGAATGTTAAATTATAAAATAAATGTATTGCAGTTTTAATTTTAAAAACTTCAGTTTGCAAAAGGTCAAAGAATATTTATGATCTTAAAGCTGTTTAGCTATAGAATTAGCTCAGAAGAAGTACTCCTTAACTCGATATAAAAACAATCTTATATGTAGTAATGTCGAATAAAACCAAAAGTTAAACATTTTTTGCACAACATATTCATAAACCCAATACAGGGTCATGAATACGACTCACGATCAATGACAATCATACATAACAAGGTCGCCTTTTGTATGATTCTTGTTGATCGTGGACTATGGTACTATTTATAAATGGATAAAAAATAAAAAGATTTATTCCAGTACTTGTCTGTTTTAAAGGTTTAGCAATAAATCATTTCCGTACTAAACTATTTCTGACTTTATTATGTTAAAGGCTTTGAAGAAGTCGAAAAATGTTTGGAAACATTTAAAGAAGTAAATTTTTAAAATAATAATCGTTTCCTCTCGGAGATATTCCTTCATTCATTTTGTCTGACATTGTTTAGATTCCCATCAGAGACACTGGTGTAGGTTTAAATGTATTTCTTCGAATTGAAAGAATCATTTATCCTAATTATCCAGCGAACTAACTATTGATTGTTGCCGTTCCCCAACAATTGCATCCCCGCTCCGGAATGACCCGATTCTCAATCGGCCAAAGATTGTCAAGTAACGAACGAACGTAGCGAACGGCCGAAACTGAACGAACGACGAACGAACGAACCGAACGAACGAACGAACGAACGAACGAACAACGAACGAACGAACGGACAACGAACGAACGAAGAACGAACGAACTAACGCAACGAACGAAACGAACGAACTAACGAAACGAACGAACGAACGCACGAACGAACTAACGAACTAACGAACGAACTAACGAACGACGACGAACGAACGAAACGAACGAACGAACGAACGAACGCACGAACGAAACGAACGAACGAACGAACGAACGAACGAACGAACGAACGAACGACGAAAGAACGAACGAACGAACGAACGAACGAACGAACGATACGAACGACGAACAACGAACGATACGAACGAACGAACAAGAACGAAGAACGAACGAATCGAACGAACGAACGAACGAACGAAGAACGAACGAACGAACGAACGAACGAACGAACGAACGAACGAACGAACGAACGAACGAACGAACGAACGAACGAACGAACGAAACGAACGAACAACGAACGAACGAACGAACAACGAAACGAACGAACGAAACGAACGAACGAACGAACGAACGAACGAACGAACGAAAGAACGAACGAAACGAACGAACGAACGAACGAACGAAACGACAACGAAACGAACGAACGAACGAAACGAACGAACGACGACTAACGACGAACGAACGAAAAACGAACGAACGAAGGAACTAACAACTAACAAAACTAACAAAGAACGAACGAACGAACGAACTAACGAACAAAACGAACTAACGAACGAACGAAGGAACGAACGAACGAACGAACGAACGAACGAACGAAAGAACGAACGAACGAACGAACGAACTAACTAACGAACGAACGAACGAACGAACGAAACGAATAACTAACTAACGAACGAACTAACGAACGAACTAACTAACTAACTAACTAACTAACTAACTAAACGAACTAACTAAAACTAATTAACACTAACTAATAACTAACTAACTAACTTAACTAACAACTAACATACTAACTAACTAACTAACTAACTAACTTACTAACTAACCAATATCATATGGGCATTTGCAAAACATAAAGGCCACAAATGAGTTTTGCCTGGTTGATAGCGATCTCCAAGATTTCATTTTTTTTTTTTCAACTTTTAAAAAACATTTTTAGAAAAATCCTTAATTTCTACATAAAACAACCTTATAAAACCAATTAACTTTAGACCACATTAAAATCAATTATTTACAACATTGATCAATAATCTTACAGTTCCTGTTAAACATAAAATTGATATAATTCGACATAAATAGCTGCAATTTTCATAATTAGTTTAAAATTATAAAAAATTTTGCATTAAATACATATTAACAAGCGTGTTCAACCTAATTTAGAAAAATATTGAACAAAAATAATTTTAACAATTTGTTGTTTTCACAAAAATTAAACAATAACATGCAACAATAATTCCGCATTAAATATTGTTTATTTATTATTTTATTTATTTAAGTTCAATAGTAAAATTAAATAAAATGATTTCCTTACAATTTGTTTACTTTTTTTTTTGTAATACAAATTATAGAAAAATAAAATCAAATAATTAATGGTCATCATATTGTTTATAATTTATTTTCCAAAAAAAAAAAAAAACTTATAAAATACTCATACAAATTAATAATTAATTAAATAAAAAAATATACATAAAATAAAAACAGCATAAAATTAATAAAATAATAATAATAATTATAAAAAAAGAAAGAACTCAAATAAATGAATCACGTAGTTTTTTGTTTTAAATTAAAAGAGTAGTATTTAGTTGCAATATTTAAATTTTTTTTTTTTTTTTCATATAAAAAGTAGAGAATAATTAGTAGAGAATTACAGAAGAGAAGTGGTTTTGATTAAATAACAATAATAATTTACTTCCTACTCTACGCACATACACACACAGACAAACACTCGAAGAGATTTACTTTTGTGTCTTGGGATCCCGATAGATACCGGTGAATAGTACAGCCTTAGAGGTGTGATCATAGATTAGGAACAAAAATGGATGATTGCACTCGAATTTGGTGGGTTCAACGGGACGTGCAGAACGGAAACTGAACAACACTGTGGCGGCCGCAGCTGTACTACCCTCTTCGTCCACCTTGATTTTGGCTACATGTTTGGCATCACCCACTTTCAATTGAGATTCAGCAGAGAAACCAGTTAAATCGGCATTGTGCTCGAACAAAGAGTTAATGCCCAATTTACGGAGGATCTATAGAAGTGGTGAAAAATTAGTACTTTTTTTCATTAAAAACTCCTGGAATCAAATCCCCTTACTTACCGGTACCAATTCCAAATTTTGTTCAAACTTAAACTTAGGCAACGAAATATCAATTTCTCTGGGCATACTGTCCTTCAAAGCATTTTCCAAAGTATCAGGTTTCAATTTCGACAAAACCTCATCCAAACCCGATTGGAAGGGAGGCAATATAATGACCATGGAAATATCGGAGTCCTTGTTCTCATCATTAGAAGTCATATAGGGCATTTGTAAGACATGAGCACCAATTTGTTCATCAATGGCCAAGTTAAAGGTACCACGTTTGTGCATCATGGGCACAAATGAATGTTGGCTGGGGGAGGTATAGAAGATTTCCTGTTTAGTATCTTTAGGATCAAACTTATCCGACCATTGACCCTTGAAGTAGGCAGCATTAGCCAAAACCATTTCACTTTCGGTGGTAACATCCCCGGGATTTAACATTTCGGGGATTTCATTGCGTGTGATTTCGGCAATCCAATGATTAATGTTCATTCTGCTGGCTTCAGCATTATTTCTAAAGTCCAATTTTTCCAATTCATCGGGGAAGTTTTCACTGAGACAGGGTGATACATTAATACTCTTGTCAAAGTATATTTTATCGGCCGAGGCAAATTCCACCGAGGAGTTTTTGGCTCTAGTGAAACGTGTCTGTTTTTCCAAGCGATAGGCATTGTTAATGTGTTTCTTATTCTTGGCCCATTGCAAACGTAAAGCCTGCACCAATTCCTTTTCCGTATTGCCATTGGCACCAAAATAGGCCAAAAGCAAAGCATGGAAAGTGGAGTAGGGAGAGAAGAACACATTTTCATTAGGAGTGGCTTTTTGAATGGCCTCTAACATGGCCAAAGTAAACTCCTGTTGACCACGATATAACTCCGAGCGTATATTCTTGGGCATGGCACCCACATCATTGGCCGAAAAGCAACCATTATCTTGGGCTTTACCAAAAGCCACCAGCACCGTGCACAGGAAACCAGTTAGAAATAATTTCATGGCTAACAAGTAATTTAAAAAATAGATTTAAGATTTTGTTAATGTTTTAATCATAATGATCATTGACTTTATTTTGGCAAACTCAGGCTTTTGAACTGCAAAACGGCAATGACTTGGCTGCTAAACTATTGAAACTCAATTATACATAAATTCCCAGAAATTGTTAAATAGTATTTTTCAAATACAAACAGACAGATGGTTAATCATGTTTGTGCGCATAACTTATTAAAAATCCCAATTGTATTGAATGTGTGCATGATCCACGATCAAATCGAAACAGACAAAACATGACCTTGACTATGTGTGGCTTTAAAAATCGGGGACGTGTTGTTAAAGCTGTGGTTTATTGAACGCTTAAAGTTCCCACTCCTAACGTTTAACAATAAGTAAACAAACAATATTTACAAATATTTAAATATTTTAATAAACTTTACCAAGCTTATGAACAAAAAAACGTGCTTAAATTTCTAATATTTCTTTTTGGGGGTGTTTGGTGGGTTATACTGGGGAAGCCGAAAACCCAATTAAAAGCCTTGTGTGCTACAAATTATTGGAAATCCCTGCCGCAACAAATTCGATTGAACTTATCAATATATTTCCATTGATTTTTTTTTCTTCATAATTATTTGTATAATTAATTGTTAGTCATATTTCAAAACAATGCATTTTTGCTACGATCAGACGAAGTAATATAAAAACGATTGCAATGACGCAAATGAAGAAGAAAAATTTGCAATAAAAACCAATTTTAATTTTGTTGACGGAAAGTGAAAGTAGTTTTACTTAGTTGCATTCGATTAACATGTTAAACTAAGCTTAACTGGCCAAAGTCTTGAGAAATTGCAAGCATTTTTTCCAAGTGACTGAGTTTTTTTGTTTTGTTTTTTAATGTGGGTTTAAAAACAACCAAAGAAGGTATGAATCATCTTCAATGAATTGCATAAACTTTGTAAGTTGCAAATTGTTGGAAAGTTTAAAATTTTTTTAGTACTAACTATAAATCAGTAAAGTTTAATTGTTAAAGAAATAAATTTTTGCACGTAGTATTTTAAAATTAAATTTTTGTTTTCTCATTAATAATAAACAAATTCTAATGATATAATAATATTGATAGAATAGTGAATTCTATTAAAAATGAGATATAAAAACTACAACATAGTTAAATCCACTGATCCATATCAATTTATTTGAATAATAACTGCAACAAAGTTGTAAAGATAATTTAAATTGAAAGTTTACAATAATTTTACCTCAAAAAAATCTTGTTAAACAATTTAGTCCCATTATCCTAATATCATGTTATCGTTACGTTATGAAAGAAATCAGTTAGTGCCATCATAAATACTCCGATTTATCTTTTGATAGAGAATATCACTTTTAAGACATCTCTTGGAAAAAGGCATCCAAAAATTAGTCATTAGAATTTCATTTTAAAACATTGGAACCCAGATTCTATCATGGGGAAAGCATTTGTTCTTGTCAGCATTAGAAAAATCTCCGATAAGTTCTTAAACATCTCCAGACAGAGTAGAACTGACACCAATCCATTTGATGACAAGTTGGCGGTAGAAACAGGTTTCGCAATTTCATAACTGTGTTTTTTATGGATGAAAGTTTAATTCTATTTCAGTTTTAGTTCAGTTGTGGTTCAGTTCTAGTTCAGTTCTAGTTCAGTTCTAGTTCAGTTCTAGTTCAGTTCTAGTTCAGTTCTAGTTCAGTTCTAGTTCAGTTCTAGTTCAGTTCTAGTTCAGTTCTAGTTCAGTTCTAGTTCAGTTCTAGTTCAGTTCTAGTTCAGTTCTAGTTCAGTTCTAGTTCAGTTCTAGTTCAGTTCTAGTTCAGTTCTAGTTCAGTTCTAGTTCAGTTCTAGTTCAGTTCTAGTTCAGTTCTAGTTCAGTTCTAGTTCAGTTCTAGTTCAGTTCTAGTTCAGTTCTAGTTCAGTTCTAGTTCAGTTCTAGTTCAGTTCTAGTTCAGTTCTAGTTCAGTTCTAGTTCAGTTCTAGTTCAGTTCTAGTTCAGTTCTAGTTCAGTTCTAGTTCAGTTCTAGTTCAGTTCTAGTCCAGTTCTAGTTCAGTTCTAGTTCAGTTCTAGTCCAGTTCTAGTTCAGTTCTAGTTCAGTTCTAGTCAGTTCTAGTCAGTTCTAGTTCAGTTCTAGTTCAGTTCTAGTTCAGTTCTAGTTCAGTTCTAGTTCAGTTCTAGTTCAGTTCTAGTTCAGTTCTAGTTCAGTTCTAGTTCAGTTCTAGTTCAGTTCTAGTTCAGTTCTAGTTCAGTTCTAGTTCAGTTCTAGTTCAGTTCTAGTTCAGTTCTAGTTCAGTTCTAGTTCAGTTCTAGTTCAGTTCTAGTTCAGTTCTAGTTCAGTTCTAGTTCAGTTCTAGTTCAGTTCTAGTTCAGTTCTAGTTCAGTTCTAGTTCAGTTCTAGTTCAGTTCTAGTTCAGTTCTAGTTCAGTTCTAGTTCAGTTCTAGTTCAGTTCTAGTTCAGTTCTAGTTCAGTTCTAGTTCAGTTCTAGTTCAGTTCTAGTTCAGTTCTAGTTCAGTTCTAGTTCAGTTCTAGTTCAGTTCTAGTTCAGTTCTAGTTCAGTTCTAGTTCAGTTCTAGTTCAGTTCTAGTTCAGTTCTAGTTCAGTTCTAGTTCAGTTCTAGTTCAGTTCTAGTTCAGTTCTAGTTCAGTTCTAGTTCAGTTCTAGTTCTAGTTCAGTTCTAGTTCAGTTCTAGTTCAGTTCTAGTTCAGTTCTAGTTCAGTTCTAGTTCAGTTCTAGTTCAGTTCTAGTTCAGTTCCAGTTCAGTTCTAGTTCAGTTCTAGTTCAGTTCTAGTTCAGTTCTAGTTCAGTTCTAGTTCAGTCCTAGTTCAGTTCTAGTTCAGTTCTAGTTCAGTTCTAGTTCAGTTCTAGTTCTAGTTCAGTTCTAGTTCAGTTCTAGTTCAGTTCTTGTTCAGTTTTAGTTTAGTTCTAGTTCAGTTCTAGTTCAGTTCTAGTTCAGTTCTAGTTCAGTTCTAGTTCAGTTCTAGTTCAGTTCTAGTTCAGTTCTAGTTCAGTTCTAGTTCAGTTCTAGTTCAGTTCCAGTTCAGTTCTAGTTCAGTTCTAGTTCAGTTCTAGTTCAGTTCTAGTTCAGTTCTAGTTCAGTTCTAGTTCAGTTCTAGTTCAGTTCTAGTTCAGTTCTAGTTCAGTTCAAGTTCAGTTCTAGTTCAGTTCTAGTTCATGGGCCTTTCAGAGAGACAGATAATTTTTGGTTTAATTTGAGGGAATGGTTCTAGATTCTACAGATAAAGATCAGAATTCTTAAATGTATCCAGAATTAAAATATGCCGGTATTTTGACATTTGAAATTTTTGTAACAAATTTGTTTAATTTTTTATTGTTATAACAATATCAGTTAATTGTTTTGCATAACAAGTAGGCATTTTTTCCCAAAAAATTTAAAACCGGATTACAAATTTTATAAATACAATAAAAAAACTTTTTCTGTCAAATAAACCGTTAAACAAATCACCTTTGTATGTGACATTCCAAATTGTCATACGTTTTAAAGTGAAGTAATTTAAACTTCTTTATTTTTTATGAATCACGGAGTAAAAATAAATAAATAAAAAAATATTTATTTATGTTTGAGATTTCCCCCTTTATGTCAGCTTTTTACAAAAAATATTAACTTTTAAAAGTTTAGTAGTTTGACATGATTTAATCACTGTGTATGGAGTCAGTGTCTGAAATGAGTCAGCCGCACATGCGCATATTAAATACGAGTAAACAAAACTATAACGCATGACTACCAGCCGCAACAGCATCGCTTTGTTTTTTGGGGGAAGCTTTTTTTAACTATCAGTTGTGATTTTTTTTTTGCAGGAAATTTCAAGCGGAAGTATTAAAAACAATGGGGAATTTATAAATTAACAAAAAAAATGCGAAAGTTGAAAATGAACAATAAAAATGGAGAAAAAAAGAGGTCAACTGGAAAGTGTTAAAAGAAAATAAAGCCGTCATGGCATAAACGAGGGATTGCGAGGGTCATTAATTAATATAATTGTTATGAAAGGAAGAAACGTTTGCGCTTCAGAAAGTTTTAACAAAAAAATCAGAAATGTTTAATGGAAAAATTTCTAATCATGAATAAAGTTTCTGAAGTCTAAATTGAAAGTTTAATTTTCAAAACCCCAGAATTTTTTAAGTGAATTTCAAGTGCAAATAGTCTTTAAAATTGCTTAGAATAGAATAAGTTTCAACTCTTAGACCCTTTTACTGAATATTTTAAATTCTCAATACCCCTTAATTAGTAGAATGCTAATGAATACTTAATTTTTAAAAACCCCGTTGAAAGAATCTCAGCTGTTGTAAATGGCTTATTATACTATTAATTACCCAAGACATTAGAGTCGAGCTTTATCTTATGCCCACATTAAGTGTTTTGGGAATTCCGAAATGATTAAAAGCTAAACTAAAATATCACACAACTTAATAATAATAACCACGACAAATTTAAAACATTTCAAAATGAAACGTCTATGACAGTAATGAGCAAAAAAAAAAAAAGTCAAAGTTGTCGCAAATAGCACAAAAATAAACTGATAAACCATAAATAATGAAGGTCAATTGATAGTGAGAATATTTTAATACATATTCATAATTTCAGAAATTAAATAAAGCGCCAACTACAGAAGAGCAGTTTCATTTAAAAAAGGGGATCAAAAAAGTACCTACTTAAAAAAAAATTCTAAAAAGGGGATATTTTAAAGGGGGTTTAAAAAATCATTTAAATTCCATTTTTAATTTAAATAATTCATGGTTTGTTTTTACTTTTTATCAGTTTATAAATATGTTAAACATTAATGGTTTCTGAAGAAATAGAAAAAAGAACACAGTAATTCTAATTTATTTTAAGATATTCTTGCCGGGTGATTACCCGCAACTTGGAAAAAAGATATTGAATTTTTTAGAAACATACTTTTTGTGTTATTGTGCTTTGATACTAAATTAAATTGTTGTATTGATTTATTGGATCTTAAAATCGGGGTATAATTTTTGCCCGATTATACAGGCTAACAAATTTTTAACCCAAAGACTAAAATACTATTTTCTAAGGTATTAAGCTACGCTGAATCCGAATCGAAATTTCTCCACCTTATCAGGTTTTTCAGATATCGAGGCCTAAATTTTGAAAAATCCCTGTTTTTTGAACGTTTTAATAATCTGAGCAAATGACTCAGAAACAATAAGACCGAAATGTCCATATCACATTAAAAATAACCGCATTAAAAATAACGTGCTTCGATCATGACCGATGAAGGGACCTTCAAAGAGAAAGATAATTTGCACTGATTCTAGATTTAACAGATTAAGATCAGAAATCTTAAATGTATCTCGAATCGAAAAGAATGGTAATATCCCCACCTCATCAGATTTTCGAGATATCGTACAGTATACCCCCCCCCTCATTTACCATATTTGAGACTTTTGAACAGCTTTATTTATAAAGTTTATGCCATCTAAATGTGTATAGTAGAGTCTAGTCTATAATCTAGTCTATATCCTAGACTATAGTCTAGTCTATAATCTATCCTATAGCCTAGACTATAGTCTAGTCTATAATCTAGTCTATAGTCTAGTCTATAGTCTAGCCTATAGTCTAGTCTATAGTCTAGTCTATAGTCTAGTCTATAGTCTAGTCTATAGTCTAGTCTATAGTCTAGTCTATAGTCTAGTCTATAGTCTAGTCTAGTCTAGTCTAGTCTATAGTCTAGTCTATAGTCTAGTCTATAGTCTAGACTAGACTATAGACTAGACTATAGACTAGACTATAGACTAGACTATAGTCTAGTCTATAGTCTAGTCTATAGTCTAGTCTATAGTCTAGTCTATAATATAGTCTATAGTCTAGTCTATAATATAGTCTATAGTCTAGTCTATAGTCTAGTCTGTAGCCTGTTTAATTACGGAATAAATGACCGTAAAATCTAAAAAGATCACTGTGAAATCAATATCAACCGATGAGTCTAATTAAAATAAATTTTTGCAAACATTGCTTAACAAAAATTTAAATCGCTTTAAAAGGAACTTAATTTGTGCTGCAAAAAGTACCACCAACACATTTGATCTTAATACTTGTTTCTAAAGAATGAATCTTAAAAAAGTAACACTTTAAAAATATCACTAATTACCCCATAAGATCATGTTGATAATCATAGACATAACGTCACAGATTTAATTACGGGGTTTTTCCATAATTATATATAAAATATAAAGAAAAAAATAATTTTGTATATAAAGTGTATATAGGTAAATATGTATTATAAATATGTACATACATTTACATACAAATTTAATAAATGCATTTGAATTAGGTTTGAATTAAAAAAAGTATATTGAAATCAAAATATTGATTGATCGTTGGATAGAGAGGTACGTTTGTCGTCGTTAAAGGCCATCAGTAATAACAATGGAGGAGCTTTTTTCTTGTTGTTGTTGTTTTTGCACAGACAAATATAACAAACAAAAACAATTTTCGTAATAATATACAACAACAAAACCAAAAAAATAATTACAAAGAAACGACAAATAAATAATGGAGACAACAACAACTAAAAATCATAAGAAATCCCAAAACAGTTCAATTCAAGCCTGATTTTATGTCTATTTGCCAATAGTCATTGCAAAATGTTAAAATGTTTTTATTTAATTTTTTCTTAATTTTCTTTACTTTTTTTCGTTGTTGTTACTGGTTGAGTTTAAAAGTGCGTTTTGTTGTAGTTGCAGTTTAAAATCTCGCCTTCAGTTACTGCTGTTGACGATGATATAAGCACTTGTTTGAGCTCCGTTAAACCGGTCGGTCCTCTCCAAAAATAAATCGTATGTATGTGTATAAACTATGTACAATTGCGAAAAAGTACTTAATTATTTGTTAAATGTTATCTTTTGGTTTTTTATATGTATATATTTTTTAGATTTTTTATTTTATTTTTTTTATAAACCAACAACACTTTTTGATTTGAATGAAGCCAATTCAAAACACCGCTTCAAATTTTAAATAACTTTTCGATTTGACTATTCGCGTTAAACTGTTTTAATACGATTTCGACTTGAAACATTAAAAGCTGGTTTAAAGTTTAAAGTCGTCCACATTTTTTTCATTTTTAAAAAAGCTTTGTTTTCCCCATTCCATTGAGTGGAGATGGGAAATAAAAGCTACATTCCATTAGCTTTGAGTTGAAATAATTACAGTGTGTAAATATTGAATTCTTCTCTTTGTTTAGTAAAACATTTATTTACTTTAACACTGGTATTTAAGTGAGGGTCTTTTTAAGTATAACTAACTAACTAACTAACTAACTAACTTTTTTTTTCATTTTAGTTATTATTTATTGAATCTTTCTTACATAGAAATTTACAATAAGTATTGAAATCTAAACCTAAACTATAACTAACGTCGTTATTGCCACTGCAATTTCAACAAAAGTTCTCGATAATTTGATAATAACTACTAACTACTAACTAACTAACTACTAACTAACTAACTAACTAACTACTACTAACTAACTAACTAACTAACTAACTAACTAACTAACTAACTAACTAACTAACTAACTAACTAACTAACTAACTAACTAACTAACTAACTAACTAACTAACTAACTACTAACTAACTAACTAACTAACTAACTACTAACTAACTAACTAACTAACTAACTACTAACTAACTACTAACTAACTAACTAACTAACTACTAACTAACTAACTAACTAACTAACTAACTAACTAACTAACTAACTAACTAACTAACTAACTAACTAACTAACTAACTAACTAACTAACTAACTAACTACTAACTAACTAACTAACTAACTAACTAACTAACTAACTAACTAACTAACTAACTAACTAACTAACTAACTAACTAACTAACTAACTAACTAACTAACTACTAACTAACTAACTAACTAACTAACTAACTAACTAACTAACTAACTAACTAACTAACTAACTAACTAACTAACTAACTAACTAACTAACTAACTAACTAACTAACTAACTAACTAACTAACTAACTAACTAACTAACTAACTAACTAACTAACTAACTAACTAACTAACTAACTAACTAACTAACTAACTAACTAACTAACTAACTAACTAACTAACTAACTAACTAACTAACTAACTAACTAACTAACTAACTAACTAACTAACTAACTAACTACTAACTAACTAACTAACTAACTAACTAACTAACTAACTAACTAACTAACTAACTAACTAACTAACTAACTAACTAACTAACTAACTAACTAACTAACTAACTAACTACTACTACTAACTACTAACTAACTAACTAACTAACTAACTAACTAACTAACTAACTAACTAACTAACTAACTAACTAACTAACTAACTAACTAACTAACTAACTAACTAACTAAC
This sequence comes from Lucilia sericata, assembly GCF_015586225.1. Lineage (NCBI taxonomy): Eukaryota > Metazoa > Arthropoda > Insecta > Diptera > Calliphoridae > Lucilia > Lucilia sericata. The sequence goes on along the minus strand of NW_023995379.1, from coordinate 2,238 downwards.
TAACTAACTAACTAACTAACTAACTAACTAACTAACTAACTAACTAACTAACTAACTAACTACTAACTAACTAACTAACTAACTAACTAACTAAAACTAACTAACTACTAACTAACTACTAACCAACTAACGACGTAACATTATTTACGAATAATGTAAACAAAATAGTTTCATCAAAGAAACCTCAGTTTTTAACAAATTAATCTTAATACATAACAATGAATTCATTAAAACCTAGGAATATATTAAATTTATTATTTAAATCATTAATAAAATAATTTAATTGATTTGTTATTAACTAAATTCAGCCATTTTAATTAACTTCCGTTAACAACTTCCTCTAATTTTCAAACCATTTACATATTAATACATTTTAGCGATTATTTTTGTTATATTATACTAAACAGCTGTTTTCAAAATCACACTGCGTTAACCACACTCAAAGTACAATCAACTGCAACCAACTTCACAACATTGAAAATTTTCTGTAGATATAGTTAATTTGGAGAATTGTTTGTTGCTCTGTTAAATTTTTGTTAAAAAATGCTATAAAAAGTGTAAAATAATTATTAAAACCTAACGAAATGGCTACACAAAAACCAGGCGAATGGGCCAATTCATTATTGGCCCGTTTCGAAGATCAGGTAAAGTGAAAAAATTGAAAAATTCTATCACGGTTCCTCCCAAAATGGTAAAGTGAAAAACGCAAAAAAAAAAGATTTTTTTGGGTAATACAGATGTATCGATTGAAAAAAATTGTGTGAGCGAGTTGGAAAGAGTGTGCGAGTGAGATGGATGATTTGTTATTGTTTTGAGAAGTTGTTTTTCGCGTTTAACGTTTGTTTACGTTTTGTGTGGAGAGAAATTTATGAATGAAAATGCCGACAGAAGTGAGAAAGAAAGGAATGAATGAATTTTGCACGTGTATTTTGATGAATTTTTTTGTTAAGAGTGTGCTTTGAGTGAGTGTGTGCGCTAGAGATTGGGGTTGTGCGAGTGTTTATGCGTAGTATTTGTTTGTAAACAAAAAATGTAGGTAAATTGAAGGTTGTTATTTCACTTTGTTGTTGTTTTCGTTTGTGGATTTCTTTTGTAAAAGGGGGAGTTTAGTATTGTTGTTGTTTTGTAAAGGCTTTGAAACTTTGACATAGATTTGTGATGTTAAATAATGTAGGATAATTGTTAAATTGAGAATCAGACAATTTTGAAAATTTTTTGTGATTAAATTTTTAGTAAATAATTAAATTTAGTGAACATTTTTGGTAAATTGATAAATCTAGATAGTAGTGAAAATATTCGGTAAAATAACTTTTAGGGAAAATTTAGGTGAAGTAAAATTCTAGTGAAAATTTTCGGTGTAATAAATTTTAGTAAAAATTAAATTTTTGAGACATTTTTTTTTTTTGGTAAAATTAATTTTTTGTAAAAATTTTCGATGAAACGAAATTTTAGTGAAAATTTTCTATGAAATTTGGGTGAAAATTTTCAGTGAAATGAAATTTGAGTACATATTGTCGTAAAATTAAATTTTAGTGAAACTTTTCGGTTAAATAAAATTAAATGAAAATTTTTGGCGAAATTAAAATTTTGTGAAAACTTTTGTTAGAACTATTTTTAGTGAAATTTTTGGTGGAATTCAATTTTAGTAAAAATTTTTTGAAAAAAAAAAACATTCCATTTAGCGAAATATTTTGGTAAATTTATAAATTTTCGATTTAGAAAAAAATTTGGATTTTGCGATTAATTAATCTTGAATTTAATTTCGATAAAATGAAAATATATACCTATTAAACAAAAATTTTTACTTTCTTTCCAGCTTCCTAACAAAACAACCGGACCCCATGGCACCCAGGCTAGAATGAGCCAAGACCAATTGGTGGGATGTCTTATACACATTTCACGTTATCGTTTTTCGTTGGTAATATCCGGTCTTACCAAAATGCTACAAAGAGTCAATGAAGCCGTAAGTTTTGCCAACATATAAACTTTTCCGACACTTAACAATAACTTTTTTTAGGCTATCCAAAATCGTCACGAAACCGATCGTTGTTATTTTGAATCTCTGATCATTATTTTAACCACCCTCGAACGTTGTCTGACCAATCAGACCAAGGATAACGGCTCGTTTTGAAGAAGCCATGAATGTTAAACTTTTGCTACGTGAAATTACCCAATTTATTGATGTCCAAAGTGATAATAATCCTCATGCCGCCCAATTGAAAATTTTAGCTTCAAAAG